>NC_056728.1:819701926-819934618 GCF_019279795.1 Protopterus annectens | reverse complement strand
ACAGTCCATCAGTATCAGTAAATATGCACAATCTCTGCAGAAGTAAAAGTCATCTATAAAACTCCACATTAAGGAGATCTGTAACTAATGAAGAAGTTGCTGCTAGCAAACAACTTTATATTTCATTGTTTCAACTACAAATAAAGTGCCCGTATCATCACCAAAGAGGAAATTCTCAGTATGGCAGCATCCACCCCCTGTGGGAGTAGAACCCACAGCCTTCTGCATCAAAAGCAAGTACACTACCTTTTGTGCTATTAACAATGCAAGCAACCTTAGCATAAGCAGCACTAAACTTCTCTTCCCCTGCAGCTCTTTGTAAAATCTACTCAACACTCAACTGTATCTCTCAACTTTGCAGCACAAGAAATCTGGAAAAAGCCAACATTTATTGGGGTGGGCAAAAGCCCAAAAACCAGGGACACATTTTAAACATTGCTTATATAATCTTGGAAAATTGCTAATATAAAATTTTGTGTTACCACCATATATTTCACTGCCAAGTCTTGAACCCAGGACCCTGTGCAAAACAGTCAGAGCAACATACCACTAAGCCAAATCAGCTGTTTTATGAAAGAGAGGAAGACTGAAACTTAAATGGCTACCATTTAGTGAATTCAGTTCTCACCACAGCTGTCAACCTCTTAGCACAAAACACCTGGACAAAGCCAGTAATGGGGGGATACAGCCCTCAAGCATATTCAGTGAATTCAGTTCTCACCACAGCTATCAACCTTAGCACAACAAACCTGGACAAAGCCAATAAAGGGGGAATACACTCCCAAAAATAGGGACAAATTTCAAATATTCATCTTATTAACTTAGAAAATTGCTAGAATAAAAGGTTTTGTGTTACTATGTATTTTCTGAAGAATATGAAGTCTGAAATGCAAATGCTTGTCAATTTTATTTAACATTTGTTAATCAGGAAAGACTGACTTGGAACAAAAGCCAATTTTCGGCAGAGGCCCAGGGAGAAATACTGCAGACACAGGTCTTTGTAACATGGGAGGACACCAGAGCAAACTCACACACAAACACGAGGAAGACATGCAGACTCTGCACAGAAGGCACCCCAGCCAAGAATCAAACCAGAGAACCTCTAGCTATAAGGCAACAATGCTACCACTGCACCATCAACTATCTAAGGAATTAAAAATTCAGAAACCACAGATTTTATGATGAACAGAACAGAACAAAATATGAGGCAAAAGTCTAGTTTCACAGATGGTGGTGGGTAGGGAATTCAGGCTCTTGTTACCTGAACCCAGGGTACAGGGTTCAAGCCTGAGGTATTTTCTAACCAACACCAGCTGGTATCCTGAGTTCTGTTTATAGCCACCAGTATAAATCAACTGGGGCATTACAGACAAAGACACAGACACACAGACACACACACACACACACACACACACACACACACACGCACACAGACACACACACACACATATCCAAAGCTGTGAGTACCTGCAATGATGCATCCTCTCCTTTTTTCACTATTTATTAATGACCTGCACACAGCAATTCCTCAAGCCACCTGTATACAATATGCAGACGATTCAACAATCATATGCTCAGCTAACTCCCCCTCAGAACTACATTCTTCAACTCAGAAGGTATTCAACATAATTGAGACCTGGTTCTTAAAGCGTTGCCTCCTTCTAAATGCTAAGAAAACAAAGCTTCTACTCTTTGCCCCTACCAGTAAGTCCTCCCCAATAGACTTCTGTATTAGTTCTAACAGTGGTACCATCATATCCCCAGACTCCACTATTAAACTGCTAGGAATTACTATTGATAATAACCTTAACTTTGACAGCCATATAAATAACACTATAAAATCTGTAAACCAAAAACTTGGCTCCTTATACAAAATTAAACCCTTCCTAACACAATCAGCAAGAACCAAAATTGCTCACTCTCACTTAATCTCAACACTTCTTTATGTGTCACCCATTTACTCCGACCTAAAAAAAAAATAACCTTAGCAAACTAAATAATTGCTACAATAGTATTGCCCGATTTGCTACTGGCAAACCCTTTAGAACCCATCATTGTCTGAACCTACTGCAACTAGGCTGGCTAGAATTACAAAATCTCCTGGCATATACACAACTCGCCATTGCCTACAAGCTATTATACCAACCTAACAATGCTCCTATACTATCTAACCTTATCAACCCCTACAAAAACCTTGATTCACTACGCTCCTCTAACAAACTTCTAGCCACCACAACAAAGTCCAACAAAAAAGCAGGTGATTCCTTGTTCTCAAACACTGTATGTAAACACTGGAACCACTTACCTATAGAACTTACCTTACTTCCCTCTCTGCCTCTTTTTAAACAAAACCTCAAAAATCATCTGAAAATCCATTGGTTATGGCCCTGCAGCAATCCCGATTAATCCTTTTATTCTATACTCCTCATCACTCTCTTTCACTTTCCTTCATCAACACTGTAGCTTATCCCTGTAAGGACAGAGCTGTAAATAGTATTCTCTATACTACCTATTGTACTTTTTTTTACCTATGTATTGTATAACTTATCGATTTTATCAAACTTTGTCTGACACTGTTTAACAGTTTTATCTTTTATCCTTTATATTATATATAGTTTTAGTATTGTATTTATGTTGTTCTTATTTGAGTGGGCCTCTACTGAAAATGGAAATATATCCAGCTAGACTAGCCCGGTTAACAAATGTTTAATAAAAAATAAAATAAATAAAATCCAAACAGCTTCATCCTGAGTATCGGCATCCAAACACGTTCGCCAGCGCACCAGAATGCACATTTCCGGTTTCCTGGTTCCTGTTTGTGAATGTTCCAAGACTGCTGAGCTTGCAGTCCGATCCCCTTCAAGTTTATGTGGTTAGCACCACATAGACTTCTGGGGCATCAGCAGTGTGTTGCCTTCTTCCTGAATCCGGACTGGTAAGGCAGCAGTCCAGATTCACTTTCTATGTGAGGTTAGGAGAAGTTATTGGCTTGTACCATTGTGGTTCACAGCTGGGTGGGGTGCAGTCCGATACCACGAGCCACCACTGCATGATCCAGTCCATCCCTTCAACAGGTAGGACAAAGTCCTCAGTTATAAATCTTGGATTAAATAATGACAGAATACCTTAGAGCATGGCGATCCCAAAGGAGGACTAAGACCTTGAGATCATATCCAACTTAAATTGTCTTATAAAAGTGTGCAGTAAAGTCCATGCATGTGTCAGCATAAATGTCATCAATTGACAGATTCCTGAAAAAGGCAAGACATACAGCCATGACTGCAGGTGAATGAGCTCTTGGTTTACTTGGAAATGTCATACTACTGAACATGTAGCAGCAGACGATACACACAAAGACAAACACCTGGACAAGGTAATTTTGGAGATCTAATCTGCAGTGGACAAATTAAATGAAAAGCTGATCATGCTCCCTGTACCTATTATATGTACATGCAAATTAACTACAGTGCAGTCTATATTCACTTCTGTTAGAATACTCTAGAAAGAAACCTGAAGATTAGTTGACTAACTTTAACTAACAAGACTCATCTTTATTAAAATTCAGATATGACAATTGACAAGAACTGACATGTAATTCTGAAACCCTCCTGGTGTAGATGACTGGTACCAGAAACAATGTTTTCCTGGAGAGTTATTAGATGTCTGCTGTGGCTGCTAGTTCAAAAGGAGTATATGCCAACTTGTCTTGAATAAAATTAATATCCCACAGAGAAACAGGATACTTAACAGTTGGCCTCAGCAGCAAGACATCTATAAGGAAAGTCTTACAAACTATTTGGGCTACTACAGAAGAAGAGTTAAAAGCATAATGAATGCTGGAAATGGCCACTAGCTACACTACTAACTTATTTAAATTTATTTAATTCTGAACAGCAAAAGTCTAATCAACACCTTTGTTTTTTGAAGTCTTCTATGCCAGGAAATGACTTGCCCACTTTTGTCCAAAATCATTTATTGAAAACATACTTAGATTTACAATATCTGACAAATGACTCAAATTACAAAAAAGACAGTTCTATGGGAAGACAATGGACTATACACTGTTGTAAGTACCAGAGGTCTTGTCAGTAGATGTTGATTTTACATTGCATGTTTATGAAAGAAAAAATGTATGCTACCTTAGTTTTCCTACCTGTACCGGGACTTCAGAAATTTGACTTTGAAAACAGTGGCATATACAGAACCTTCCCAAAAATATGAATTTGTTCTTACAGTATACACTATACTCTTGCAGGAAGCAATGAGTTAAAGCACAGACTATAGTTCTTATCAAAAATGTCTGCTAGAAATTGAAGGATAAATGGAATGGGATCTAAAAATAGATCTAACCCCTTATGAGTAGCCTACAACTAGAATTTGAACCATTTTATTTTGTATACTTTCTTGGGAGATGGTTTATGGGCAGATGGGCAGCTGTTAGGATATGACCCCCCCCTGGGGTGGCTAAGAGAGGTCTCTGGCCACTAGTGCAAGTTGAGAAACCATGCAGTAAATCTGAGGGATTGCCAGCCAGGTGAAAAAGAAGCCTGGATGAGGCTTCAGAAACACGAGCTTCTGGATTAGATGAGGTCACAGATAACTGAGCCATACTTGTTGTGGCCAAAAGAGTGATGGACTATGAGAAAGGCCTTGACATTGCACAATGCAGGCTTCTGAAGAAAGCAAAGTTGTGTAAGTCCTACTTACCTTTAACAGTAGATGCTCCAGTGCCTCAGTGGCATACACAAAACCCACATTGGCAGCTTTCCAGAGCTCAGAATTTCCTGCTCTGACGCCCTGTTACAAGAGATCATCTAATCTAAACCCCCCCCCCCCCACAAGAGAAAGCATAACCCCTGTTACATGAATAGATAGTATATGTCCTTGAAGTCTGAGTATGTGCTATCATTTACTATTAGCTTTCTACAGTGCTGGGTATTGTTTCTAAGGTTTTTAACATAGTTAAATAAGGCTTTGTGGTTCTTTCTTACACTCATTTTACTCCACTTGTCTACTATGATTCTGAGACTTGTAAACATAAGTCCTGGAATTATAAAAAAAATGTCCAAAAGTAAAGGAGAACAACAAAGGCCAAACATCACTATTCTCCTTAAAGTTGTTTTCGCAAGTAGACAAAGTCCTCAGCCCTCCCCAGTGTGGGGGAGGGAAGTCCTCCACACTTTCCCCCTGAACTTCTATATACCAACTCCAACATCACCATACCTTACAGAAAAGGGAACATTCTGATAAACAGTCGTCTCAGACACCCTATACAAAAATCTGCATCTTTGGTCATTCAGTCTTGCTGTTTTGGGACTCTAACTAATGTTCACCATTTACTCCATACATTCCTAGAAAATGTATTCACACTTTCATCTCTTGTTCCCTTCACATCATCAACAACTGCTCTGTGCTTGAGGAGAATGTCCTCTGAGGTCACTGACTACCTGTAAAGCAGAAGACCATCTATAAAAGTTTTATTTTGGTTTGTCTAGCCTTTCATAATCTAGGGACACAGCACTTACTAGACCTTTCACAATAGTATAATCCAAGCCACCTCCTGAGCTCCAGTTCTCAAGGTCTCCTTTTAGCCCCTTTTCACAGTCTTGACTCCTCTAGCCACCATTCTTTTAACTACCAAGGACATGTTTTATGGAATCTTCTTCCTGGTTGGCTATGAAATGTGCCTACATTAGCTGGTTTCAAAAGCAGCTTAAAATGCATTTATTTGATTTAGCATTTAATCAGTTATTAACATTTTATACTAACTTATATGAACAAATCTAAGGTTATTATTTTACTGTTTATGCTTCTGTAGTGTTCTTACTTATTTATTATTTTTATTTATCTACATTTGTTGACCGTGAGTGTCCGACTGGACGTAGGTCCATTTTCAGCAGAGGCCCGGGGAGAAAAGTTCCACACTTAAAATATACAGACAGTAGTTACATTGTATTTACATAGCAATTAACAATTTGATCAACATAGCAATTCTTAAAAACATAGTTGCAGATGAAGAACATAGTACATCAGTAGACAACTAGAATCTTTATCATCTGTGAAGTACATAACAGACATTAAAAAGAAGTTATGTACCTACCATAATGTTTCATCTTCATCTCGCCTTCTTTCTTGCTTGTTGGGATCGGAGCCGATCCTCGGCTCCGACTCGGCCATCTTCTATAGCTCGAGAGCAGTTTACTGGCTTGAGGCTACTCCTTATCCCATAATGCTTAGCGCTAGCTACCCAGATCTCATTTGAAACAGCTAACCCCAGCCATAGCTATGGAATGAAACCCCTCCAAACAGAGGGTTAAACCTACCTGTTATAATCTCTAAGTCAGTAGAGGAAACAAATCAGAGAACACTCAGCTAGTGAAACTTAAACTCCTCTCGGTCCAATAGGACAGGGGGATGGAGGGGGGACGCAAGAAAGGCGGCGAGATGAAGACAACTAACATGGAACGTTATGGTAGGTACATAACTTCTTTATGTTAAGATGTCTATCTCGCCTTCATTTCTGGCTTGTTGGGACAGTGTCCCTTGCACCTACGTTCCTGGGCGGCTCATTGGAACAGACTCTTCAGAACAGTGGAACCAAAGTTAGCTCTACTCCTGGAGACCATGTCTAACTTGTAATGAGAAATAAAGGTATGAGGATTTGCCCACGTGGCAGCGGCACAAATAGAGTCCATGGGCAACCTAGACTGGAAGGCTACAGAGGTGGCCAAAGCCATAGTAGAATGACCTTTCGGTTTGGTAGACAACTCTTTGTTTCTTAGTTGATAGATGAAGGTAATAATGTGAGACAACCACCTGCACAGGGTCACTTTGGAAACTGGAAGACCCTGTTTGCCTCTAGCATAGGAAAGGAAAAGTTGGTCCGACTTTCTTATATCCTTCGTTCTATGCAGGTAAAAATGCAATTGTCTATGAGCATCCAAAAGGTGTAATTTGTATTCTGTCTTGTTGGTGTGGTTAGGAAAAAACACAGGAACATCTATAGATTGGTTTAGATTATTTTCTGAGCAGACTTTTGGAAGGAAGGAGGGATTAGTTCTCAGAGCAACCCTGTCCTTATGAAAAACTAAGTACGGAGGACTAACACTTAGTGCCTGAAGTTCCGAGACATGTCTGGCTGAGGTAATAGCTACCAGATAGAGAGTTTTCCAAGATAGAAACATAATGGAGCAGGATGCTGCTGGTTCAAAAGGGGGCATAATCAAGGAGGTTAGTACCAAATTAAGGTCCCAAGGAGGAGGGGGATCTCTCACTGGGGGCCTAAGGAGGGTCGTACCTCTGAGGAAGGCCATACACAGATTATGAGACATAATGTTTAGATTAGAAAACCCAACATGAAAGTTAGAGATGGCCGCAAGCTGAACCCTGATTGTTGCAGATGTGGACCCAGAATGAAAAAAACTCTGTTAGGAACTCTCAAGATTTCGTGAACTGGGGCTGAAAAGGGATCTATGTTCCTAGCCTCTGCCCAACAAGAGAAACGTTTCCATTTGTTAGCATAAGTCTTCCTAGTAGCGGATTTGTGAGAGGAGACAATAATCTCACGCACAGCCAGGGAAATGCTGGGAAGCCTGGCTAGGGTTGGAATTGGATCAACCAAGCTGTGAGCTGGAGTGTTTGGAGGGATCGATGCAGCTCTTCCGATTGATGAATCAGCAGGTCTGGAATAGGATCCAGAGTCCAGGGCTGCTCGAGGAGGTAACGGTGCAGGAACAGAAACCATATCTGTCGAGGCCAGTAGGGGGCAACGAGGATCATTTTGCAACCCAACGATATAGCTTTCTGTATAAGTTTGGGTATAAGAGGGAACGGCGGGAAGGCATAAAGAAGTCCCTGAGTCCAATCGTGGACTAGAGCATCTCTGGGAGGGTGACCGGGAAGCAGTAAAAGGGAGAAGTAGTTGCTGCATTTGCTGTTGAAGGGGATGGCAAACAGATCGCAGCAAGGCTGTCCCCATTTGTGGAAGATCAGATCTGCAACTACCTGATTCAGAGACCACTCATGAGGTATGAGAATAGCTCTGCTGAGCCTGTCCGCTATGACGTTGGACTTCCCAGGGATGTGTCGCAATCAGAAATCATTGGGAGGAAATCACCCACTGCCAGAGTCTGAGTGCTTCTCGACATAGGGGGTAGGACCTGGTTCCGCCCTGCTTGTTGATGTACCACACTACTGACATGTTGTCTGTTTGAAATGCAATGGTCCCGGAAGGGAGAGAGTCCTGAAGGGTTTGCAACTCTAGGAGCACGGCTCTCATCTCCAAGACATTTATGTGCAGATGGTACTCGTGAGGCTGCCAAGTGCCTTGGACTGTCCTGCCCTGATAATGCTCCCCCCACCCTATCAGTGAGGCATCCGTGGTCACTGTGGCAACCGGAGGAGGCTGGATGAATGGTCTGCCCTGAGATACTAGTGGGGAGACCATCCACCAGGAAAGGTGCCTTTTGCATGTTTCTGTAATCATGATTATGTGAGACATGGGGAGCTGTTGAAAGGACCACTCTGTGAAGAGAAGCCACTGAAGGATTCTCATGTGAAAATGGGCCAGAGGTATCAGAAGAATTGCCGCTGCCATAGAACCCAGAGTTTGAAGGACCAACCTGACTTGTACCCTTTTGCATTGCATGAGGACATGAATTGCTGCCGAATTGTGGCCACCCTGTCTGGTGGTAGCCTTGCGGACATACTTCTTGTATCTAAATCTGCTCCTATATAGGTAATAGATTGACAGGGCAATAAGGCAGATTTTTCGAAATTTATAGTAATGCCTAGCTGGGCAAAAATTGTGATTGCATAGTTCCTGGCTTGAAGGAGTTGATGCCTGGTAGTAGCAGTAAGGAGCCAATCGTCTAGATATGGAAACACCTGGAATCCTTGATGCCTCAGGTGAGCCATGACTACTGCCATGCATTTGGTGAACACCCTGGGGGCTGTGGTGAGACCAAAGGGCAGAGCTCTGAACTGGTAATGACTGGCTCCCAGCCGGAAGCGAAGGAATCTCCTGGAGCACCTGTCCATTTTGATGTGATAGTACTGATCCTGAAGATCTACTGAGCACATCCAATTGTCCTGACCCAAAAAGGGCAGAATGGACTGTAGCGTGACCATCCGAAACCTTGTTCTTTGAACAGACTTGTTTAGTCTGCTGAGATCCAATACTGGTCAACAGTCCACTGTCTTTTTTGGTACCAAAAATAACCTTGAGTAAGTTCCGGATCCGAGTTGGTCTGCCGGGACTGCCTGGATGACTCTTTTTTTCTAGCAGTCTTGAAATTTCTATGACTGCTTGGGCCCTCAGACTGGGTGGAACATCTGGAAGGGATTTGCTTGACGGTAAGGGGGGTTGAAAGAAGGGAATTATGTAGCCTCCGGATATGATTGAGTGTACCCATTTGTCTCACGTTAGGTTTTGCCAGGCTTTTGGGTACAGTGAAAGTCTTCCCCCGACTGCCTCCAGAGGCGGGCAGCCGGGCAACCAGGGGCGGCTCGTGGCATCGGGCTGCTGGACTGCAGCCCCCTCAAATTAAAAAAGAAAACAAACAAAAAAAAAGAAAAAATTATTTTTTAAATTCTGAATTTCGCGCAGTAGTCCCAACTGCCGCCGGTCTATATGCTCAAGGCAGTCCGCAGGACCCATAGAGGATGCAGACGCCTGTGCACTTTAAAGTGCACAGACACGCTGAGAGGATACATCGCATCCGGACTGCAGCAGCAACAGCCAGAACACTCTCGGGAGGGAGCTTGGGATCTCGCGGGTCTTTGTGAGTATTGCGCGGGCAGGATATGGTATGGAGAACAGACAGGTAAGTGTATGGTGCATTTTACTTTAGTGTATGGTGCATTTTACTTTATGTGCTGGTGCTTGTAACTGGAGTTGTGTATGTGTTTGCTGGTGCTTGTAACTTGTGTGTGTGTGTGTGTGTGTGTGTGTGTGTGTGTGTGTGTGTGTGTGTGTGTGTGTGTGTGTGTGTGTGTGTGTGTGAAAATGCCCCAGGTGCTCATGGTGGTGTGGTAGGGAATACCTCAGGCTTGAACCCTGTACCCTGTATGCAGGTGTTAAAGACTTGAGTTCCCTACCCACCACCATTTGTAAAAAATTGCAGATTTTTGCCTCATATTTGATCTGAGCTGTTCCTCATAATATCTGTGGTTTGTAAATGTTGCAATGCTTGATATTTGATGGTGTAGTAGTAGCATTGTTGCCTCACAGCTGCAGGTTCTCAGGTTTGATTCTTGGCTGGGGTTCCTTCTTTGTGGGGTCCGTATCTTCTCCCTGTGTTTGTGTGGGTTTGCTTTTGTGTCCTCCCATGTTACAAAGACATGTCTGCATTATTTCTTCCTGGGCCTCTGCTGAAAATTGTTTTTTTGTTCCAAGTCAGACTGCCCTGATTAACAAATGTTAAAAAAAATTGACAGGCATTTGAATTTCAGTCTTCAGGTTTCTGAATGTTTAATTAGATTTGATGGTGCAGTGGTAGTATTGTTGCCTCACAGCTATAGGTTTTCTGGTTTGATTCTTGGTTGGGGTGGCTTCTGTGTGGAGTCTGCACCTCCTCCCTGTGTTTGTGTGGATTTCCTCTGGTGCCCTGCCATTTTACAAAGACGTCTCTGCAGTATTAATTCCCTCTGCTGAAAATTGTTTTTGTTCTGTCCGCAGTAAAATTGACCGGCATTTGAATTTCAGACTTCAGGTTTCTGAATGTTTAATTCCTTGCAGATTTGATGATGCAGTGGTAGTATTGTTGCCTCACAGCTATAGGTTTTCTGGTTTGATTCTTGGTTGGGGTGGCTTCTGTGTGAGTCTGCATCTCCTCCTGTGTTTGTGTGGAGTTGCTCTGGTGCCCTGCCATTTTACAAAGATGTGTCTGCAGTATTAATCCCTGCGCTCTGCTGAAAATTGTTTTGTTCTGTCCAGTAAATTGACCGGCATTTGAATTTCAGACTTCAGGTTTCTGAATGTTTAATTCCTTGCAGATTTGATGGTGCAGTGGTAGTATTGTTGCCTCACAGCTATAGGTTTTCTGGTTTGATTCTTGGTTGGGGTGGCTTCTGTGTGAGTCTGCATCTCCTCCTGTGTTTGTGTGGATTTGCTCTGGTGCCCTGCCATTTTACAAAGACGTGTCTGCAGTATTAATCCCCGCCTCTGCTGAAAATTGTTTTTGTTCTGTCCGCAGTAAAATTGACCGGCATTTGAATTTCAAACTTCATGTTCTTCAGAATACATAGTAGCACAACCTTTTTTTCTAGCAATTTTCTAAGTTTATAAGATGAATATTTTAAATTTGTCCCTATTTTTGGGACTATATTCCCCCATTATTGGCTTCGCCCAGGTTTTGTGCTAAGGTTGACAGCTATGGCAAGAACTGAATTCACTGAATATGGACTGTAGAATTGTGCATATTTACTGATAAAGGTGCACTGTAGAATTGTGCATATTTACTGATAATGGTGGAGTGTAGAATTGTGCATATTTACTAATAATGGTGGACTGTGGAATTGTGCATATTTACTAATAATGGTGGACTGTAGAATTGTGTATATTTACTAATAATGGTGGACTGTGGAAGTCTGAGTAGACTTTATTATGATAAATGTTCTCAACTGGGCAGTTTTGCCATTATGGGTGCATATGTTTTGTTTCATTGCTTACTGGAAAAATGTTCAAAACAAATTTAAAACACCCTCTAACAAGTGTACTGTATTGTACAAGGAATATAATTTTAGTACAATGAGGAAGGTGTATCAAAGAGCACATGTATGTTTCATATGCAAGGCCTATGATTCAAAACAGCCCAAAATTAATCTTTATCTGCCACTGGCAAAATGTATTTTCTTTGAATGTGGGTTTCAATGCTGTTTCAATGAATGTGAGTTTCAAGGGCAGAGAAGTTTTAATGCTAAGTTTTCATTGTGAGACTGCATTGCTTTGTTTAACAGATGACTTAATGTTTGTGCTGTAAAATACAAAATAAAACTTTCAAATGAAGTCCAATCATTGAAGTAAAGCAGTATGCACATTAGTGTTTGTGGTAAATGGAGTGAAATAGCCAAGTAATGGTTAATTGGAATGGCTGCAGAGGCTCCAGTTCAACCATTATTTTGTCAGGGGAAGGGCAGCAAACTCAGACAGGCCCAGCTGAACTATACCTCCCAACTGTCCAGATTTTCAAAGAATGAATAGATTTTTGCTTCTTATTTTTGGTTTGTTGTTCATAAAATTTGTAGTTTTAATTCCTAAATGATTTGCCAGAAGTCACTAAATAATAAGTTTCAGACTTCATAACCTTCATAAAAATGCATGTTAAAGTAAGAGCCGTTCTATCAACTGTCTCAATTTATACAAGAGCAATTTTAGTACTGTTTATATGTGCCCCAATATATTTGGCCTTGTTCAGATTTACTGCATTAACAGGTTGAGAGGTACATGCAAATAAATTGCTTTATAGAATTAGGCATAGCCAACCTCTCAACTGTCCCCAATTTTTGGCTCAAAATGTTGCTGTTGCCGCTAATAATCCCTCCGCAAAATAGCAATTTTGGAAGAAAACATGGAGGGTTTACAATTAAGAAATAACTGTAATAATCAAAGTTATAGATTACTTGAAATGCATGTAGATTCTTTTATTTTGTCAGCTGCTCAAGGTAGCAGTACTAATATTAAAGTGTCCCTTCTTTGACAGGTAGAAGCTGTATTGTGTGTCTATTTTATATTTTTGCATCACATTTTTGGTCCATTTTTCATAAAATTGTGTTTTTTGGCAAATTATTGACAAATCACTAAAGACTGAAGTTAGAAAATGACAGACATTTGAGTTTTAGATTTTATACCCTTCAGAAAATTCATACTAATGCAAGACCTATTCTATTATCTTTCTAAGTTTATTAGAGCAATATTTAAAAATTGTCCTTATTGTTGTGCCTTTGTCCCACTTCTGTGTATGGCTTTGTCCAGATTTCTTGCTCTTGAGGTTGAGAGGTATGACAAATGTGTCAGGGCCATCACAGTCAGCCAGAGATTTCAAATTGTGACATGCTTGTTGCACCCCACTCCCCCATGTAGTGACTCTGGATGTGTCCAAGCAAGGCAAGGAGTAGTTGTATCTACCTTGGATGGGGAGGACACACTGCATAAGTACTACAGTGGCTTTTCATCTGTCCTTGATTTTGCAGAATGGTCTGGTTTCTGTCATATTTTTGTACTGTTGATTTATGCTTATTACTCAGATTTATGCTTATTACTCAAAGTGCCTGTTGCTCTGTGTTTAAGTAGCAATGCTTTAATGACCATAAGGTAAGCTTGTCTGACATCGTAAGATGCAAGTAAGCTTTAATAAGCATACTGTTAAAGAATTGCCAACATTGAAAGCCTTTCTGTTGTTGCCATGCAGAGAATACTTGACTAGATAATGTATAAGCCTTGGGTATTAAAGGACAGGATTCCATTATTTTAAAAGCTCATTACACTTGTTGGAGACTTCCAGTCATCTCTACAGACTTTACCCGTGAACTAAACAGAATGCCAATCATGTGTGGTCCATAACCTGTACAGTAATCCTTTAAGCAATGTATCTTGAGCTTGTTTCTTGTTTGCTTTTCATTTTTACTTTTATCATGTTTTCCCATGAAACAAGTTGTCAGGCAGCAGGTCTTTTGGATAAGAAACATTTTTACAAGTGGGGGCATCACATAGATTTCTACTTTCAGCATGTTGCTTGGTACTTTGATAAAGCTGAATATATTATAATTAGAACTGCAGTGCAAGGAGAAGTGGTTTGAGTTGAGTGCTTCTGGTTTTTCTTATACTTGATTTTGACTGGCATTCCAGTAATGTATTTAAAAGTAATTTATTTTTCATGCCTCACAACCTTTTGTTTCCATCTAGATATTAAGTAAGCTGTCATGCAGCCAATGCATTGAAATATTTTTATTCTTCTACACTTATTTTTGTCTTGATTGGACTTTCATAATGATGGTTTGCCACCCAGGGCAGCGTATTTAATTAAAGTTAGTTTTTTGTGGTTTTGTGCATAGCTCCTCCCCTTTATGGTTGACCACACCCCTTCCCTTTGACCCCACCCATTCAGCGTCTCCTGCAGCCCCCCTGTGATTTGAAGTCACCAGCTGCCAATGCGGGCAACCCTTCAGGGATGCTGGAAGGGCTTGTCAGAGAAGGATTCTCTGCTGCCCTGGTTTTGCGGACCACCTCTGCCCCAAGGGTGGCATCTGTTGTTGTTTCCTCCTCTGCCCCTGGAGGAAAAATCACTACATGTGTCAGGCGAGGCTCCATGGGATTTCCGAAACCACATTTTACCACTCTTCTGACCCTTGGGATATGGTCTGGAAGGAGTGGAAAAATGGACTCACATGGGAGAGAGAGTCTTGCCTTCCTGTTCACACCTAGTCAGAGTGTCTTTCACCTGTGGTCCAAAAAGAAATGAACCGTCAAAGGGAGTGTTGGTAAACGACGCTCTAAAAGGTTCCGCAAAATTACACAGCCGCATCCATGCATGTCTCCTGAGGGCCACGCCTGTACCTGCGGCTCTACTCGCACCATCGGCTGCATAGGAAATGAGCCTCATGGAGGAGTTAACTAACGAATTAAGGGTCGCCAGCTGAGAAGCCACTTTAGCTTGAGCCCCTTCAGCTGATGGATCTTGGAGGGAATCTCTGAGCTCTTTCAAGAGATCCCTCTGAAGCCTGGTAAAATGGCATAAGTAATTCAGCGACCTCATGGAAAAGGTCACTGAAGCAAACATTCGCTTCCCATATCTATCCATGATCCTAGACTCCTTGTTAGGAGGATGGACAGAGGAAGAAGTTTCCGCTAACTCCTTTTTAGTGGCTGATGCTACCACCACGTCATCTACGGGAACACCCTTAGTAAGGAACTGTTTATCAGGGGGTGCAGTGATAAACTTGCCAGGTCTCCTCGGGGTTGGTTCCACTGTATCCGAGGCTGACCAAGCCCTTCGAGCCACCACTGACATTAGTGGATCGAAAGACGGAGACACCCAGGAGGTGGAAGGTTGGGAACCGAACACATCCAGGAATACAGATTCATCCTCGGTAGGGGCTAGGGCAGTCCAGTTCCCCCTCTGCTTAAGCATTTCTAGGATGTCCAAAAAGGAAACATCTTCAGAGGGGGATCTCGGGGATCCTTCCAATTCATCCAAATCCGTATCCGAAGTGACAGACTCGGGGGAGTCAATGTGTTTCCTCTTGCACTTTCTCTTCCGAGGGGGCTCCTCTGAATGATCAGGGGTGGCCTCAGAAGAAGAGGAAACACCCAATGGGGTGCTCTGGAGCGCCGGTTCCCCATGCTTGGGGTTTGGAGGAGGGGCAGAGGTTGACACAGGCACTACAGGGGACGGAGCCAGTGAGGTTGAAAGTGGAGCTGACTCAGAGGCCAGTACACTAATCATGACATTGAAGGCATCCCTGCTACGATGCAGAGAAGGCTCTGGATCCGAGGAAACCAGAATCCTCCTCCACACCGAAGAAGATGGCTCTGAGGCTGATGTAGGAGCCGAGCTCACCTGCGCCAATGCTCCGAGAGGGAGAACGGGGTTGGACAAGGGTCCAATGCCACTCGCTCCCTCGGAGCAGACGAGGGAGTCTCAGTGCCCAGATCCCTCAACGGGTGGCATCATCACAAGGATCAGAGCAGATGACGGAACCGAAGGAGAAATCATTATCGGTGCCAAAGGTTCCACGATTAGAACCCCAACAAACCCCGGCTCCGAGCTCAATGGAGTCGGAGGAGGAGCATCGATGGAAGCGGATGGAGCAGACACCTGTTGAGGAGGGCTGGACAACATTTTGGCCAGTGCCTACGACTTCAACAACCTACTGACCACTCTCTCCACGTCGTGATCCGAGAGCCTAGAGGACCGAGAAGAGTGGGAGGATCTATGACTGTGGTCACTCTGCAACAGGGGAGACCGAGGAGCCCAATGTACAGACTCTAGAGAAGGGGACCTCGGCCTTTTGTGGGTCCGCGACGGCTCCAAAGGTACTGTTGGAGCCGACGGGGAGGCAGTCTCCTCGGTTCCAGCTGGAACCAAAGTAGTAGGTAAGGCTTGGGCCAATGACGGCTCCGAGCTGGGAGCCGACGATTTGGTTGGTTTAGGAAATTTCACAGGCTGAGCCTTTGCCGGTGAATCCTGGGGCTTAAGAAGACCCCTCAAAATAAGCTTATTTTTGCACTCCTGCAGAACTCTTGGGCTGAATGCATGGCATACAGATGAGTAGTTTAGTTTTGTTTGGGTTGGGCATTAATTGGGCATCGGATAAGCAAGTTTCAACAGAAGAAAAGGCTTCCTGTGTGACTTTTTGCAGTTTGGGTAGGGACTGGGCTGAGCAGATGATGGCCGAGTCATCTGGGTATTGTATGAGTGTGCCATGTTTGGTGGCAGATGCTAGATTATTGGTGAAAATAGAGAAGAGTAGGGGTCCAAAGATGGATCCTTGGGGAACCCCTATAGAGACAGGTAGTTGGGGAGATGTGTCATTTTGCCATACAACAGATTGCTGGCGGTCAGACAGGTAACTCTGAAACCAGTTAGTGACCGATTGAGAGAAGGATAGGTTATCGAGGACAGAGATGAGTTGTTTGTGTGGGACCATGTCAAATGCTTTAGATAGGTCTAGGAAAGTAGCAGAGGAGAGATAGCCATTGTTTTTATGCTGAAGGATAGTGTTAGTAAAGGAGAGTAAGGCAGTGGTGGTGCTGTGGTTTGGTCGGAACCATGCTGAATATTGGAAAGGAGGTTGTTAGTAAGGAGGTAGTTTGAGACCTGAGAGTGAATGCATCTCTCTAGTATTTTGGAGAGTGGAGAGAGAATAGCTATGGGGCGGTAAATGGTTAGTTCTGTGGAGGGGCCGCCTTTCTGAGGGGGAATTATATGTGATACTTTCCATAGTGTGGGAACATAATTTTCTGACAGAGATCGGTTAATCAAGATGGATACTGGGTAGGCTAGAGCATCAGCTGCGATTTGTAGGTATTCACTTGGGAGGTTGTCTGCTGCTAATTTGGTGGGCTTAAGTTTAGTTAAGAGTTTTTTTATGTGGGAACAGGAGAAAAAGAGAGGATTCATTTAATTTAATTAAATTTAATTTAATTTGTTCTAAATTTGTTTTATACTCTTCTTGCAATTGGCTGAATTGTACAGTGCCCAGGTTCAGGCACTTAATATTGAACTTGAGTATAGAAGTACTTGTATAAACATTTTATACAAATATCCTGAACCTTCTGGACACTAACATATCCAGAATCTTTGCACATTTCCTCCCACTGTTGTTTTGTAATTTGTCATTCTAATTTTCTAACTGTGTTTTATAGCTATTATATAGCACTTTATATGGCTTACAAGTAATCCCTTTTTTAACATCATCTTCTGTTCTTGATTCCACTAAATCCTTGCCAAAACTGGTCTTTCATTCAATACTTCCCCCTCTCTCTTTTTTCTATATACTGCCAACAGTCTCTAACATGGAAGGCATTCTTCAACCTGCAGTTCAAACATCTGTTTGGCTTCTTCCCTCTCTGTCTCTTTTGTCCCTTCCAATTATTTGCTCGCAGTAGCATGGTTCCTTTTTTTTTTCATTTCCTTCAGTTAATTCCTGCCACTTCTTACCTCTTTTTGTTCCTTTAATTGTGATTTTTGTTCTTTAGTTGTGCTTACTTCTAATGGCAAAATCTAAATTCTCCACTTTCACATTGGTTTTGTCTGTAATCGGTGGTCTGTTGGGTCACGTCTGTAGATTAACAGCGTGAGGCATACCTCTCAATTGCCCAGAATTTTGCTACATATTTTTGGTTTGTTCTTCATAAAATGTGTGGTTTAATTACAAATCATTGTGTACTGAAGTCACTAAATAATTGCAGACATTTAAGTTTCAGACTTCATATCCTTCAGAAAATGTATGCAAAAGCAAAGCCTGCTATTCTAGCAAATTTGTAAGTATATATATGAGCAATATTTTAAAAAATGTCCCTATTTTTAAGGCTTTGCACCTGATTATTTTTGGCTTTGTCCAGATTTTTCACAGTAAAATCTTGAAAGGTATGGCGTGTGGACAGAAGAAGGACTCAAGTTTTCCTAGAGCTATCGTGGGACCAGCAAAGGAGCTGTATTTTTAACTGCCATTGTAAGGGCAATTTCTAAAAGATCTGAAAAACTGTCCTTTTAAGGGCAATTTAAAAGGGCTGAACTGGTCTGGTCTGTGTGTAGAAGAAGCAAGCAGAGGATTAGTAGCAGCTTTCTATCAACTGCAGGAAAGGTAAGTTGCTGTGTTTCTACTTCATTACAATTTGGAATATGTAATGTTTCCAAAAGTGCTTCCAAATGTGTCTCTTCCTGATCTCCCCACTCTTCTGCTCTATATAGAGTTTCATAAAATTGTTGAAATATCTCTATTACCTCTTCAGAATTTCTAGTTGATGTTCTTGTCATAGGTCCCGGAGTTTTGCAACACCTTTCTCTACTTTCTGCTGCGTAAGCATTTGAACTAAAAAAATTGTGGTCTAGGATTACTGTCAAAAACAATAATTTAACTGCATTTTCCTAAACTTACATATAATGTACAAATGCTCACTTATTTTGCTTTTAGTACTGTGCAGTTACTCCCACCAGTAGAACATTTTCATTTTTGCGAATCCTTCTAAATATGTTTTTTTTTTTTTTTTTACTCTTCCGGTACCCCATATCTCTTTCTCATTTAATTCCACAATACTTTTACAATCCATCTTCATTTTACCCCAAATCCAAGCCAGTCCCTCTGGAATAATTTTTATCTATCCTGACAGCTCATAAATTTTACTTATTAGCCATTCTTTAAATTCCCTTCCTTGAAATGCCACTTTTTATTTTATTTTAGTTTCTTGCATCTTTATATTAGAAATGACATAATTTTGTGACCTCTGTGTGTGTGTGTGTGTGTGTGTGTGTGTGTGTGTGTGTGTGTGTGTGTGTGTGTGTGTGTGTGTGTGTGTGTGTGTGTATAAAGACAGCTCAGAGTTTATTTTTTGTCAGTTACATGAAGCACTTTTCCATCAGTGTTGCATGTTTTTCAACAGTTTTATGTGGGCTGATGTTGGAGTAACTACTGACAAGGTTGGGATCCTTCTTAAAGGAAACAGCACCAAAGGAACCATAATTTCTTTTCCCATATTGTAACAGCCAGCAATGTTTCAGACTGTCAAAAAAAAAAAACGTGGATTTTCATAAAGAAATGGAAATAAGTTAGGTTGTCTCTTATAGCCATCTCCTTTATCATAGCAGTAATGTAATTACCTGTGTCTAGGAGCTAGACTACAGCTAAAGCTGACTCATTCACCAGTGTGATAGGAAATGTTGCACTCCTGATTCAGAATCATGGACTTTACTGCATCTACACTTTTAATTTCTATACATAATTCATGTGCATACTTCCTGTAAAGCAAAATTCTCAGTCACTGCTGAGTGCCCCATTGTAGCAACTTTGCATTTCCTTCAAGTTTAGTCTAGTCAGTTTACCCTTTTCTGCTTGAAATAACCTATCCCATTTGCTTTTAGATTAGCCTTACTCATCCCGTGGTTGATACTTTTATATTCCCCTTAGATAATATGAAGACAGCCATACATGAGATAAAGCGTTTAGGATCTACCTCTGCCTATTAGTAGTATGGTGGCAGCCCTGGGGTATAGTTTCTGTTTCCCATGCACAGATCAAAGTTCTAGAATATGGACAGGAAAAAGAAGTTATGTACCTACCATAACGTTCCATGTTAGTTGTCTTCATCTCGCCTTCCTTCTTGCTGTTTGGGTTCGGAGCCAATCCTCAGCTCTGACTCGGCCATCTTCTATAGCTCGAGAGCTGTTTACTGGCTCGAGGCTACCTCTTATCTCAGAATGCCCAGCGTAAGCTACCCAGATCTCATTTGTGATAGCGCACACTAGACATAAGTAGAGTAACCAGTTACTAAAACTGGTTGTCCAATACACCTAAACAAGGAAAGAGTTATAAATTACCTGGCCTGTGAAGTAATAAAAGATGCTCAGCCAGTGAAAACAAAAGGGAACTCCTCACAATCCTCTAGGAAGGGGGAAGGAGGGAGGGACGCAAGAAGGAAGGCGAGATGAAGACAACTAACATGGAATGTTATGGTAGGTACATAACGTCTTTATGTTACGTTGTCCATCTCGCCTTTGTTCTTGCTGTTTGGGACAGTGTCCCTAGCACCTAAAATCCCGGGTGGCTCATTGGAACAAACTCTTCAGAACAGTAGAACCAAAGGAAGCTCTGCTCCGGGAGACCATATCTACCTTGTAATGAGAGATAAAAGTGTGGGGGTTTGCCCAAGTGGCAGCTGCACAGATCGAGTCTATGGGCAACCAAAACGGAAAAGCTACAGAGGTGGCTAATGCTCTAGTGGAATGACCTTTCGGTTTAGCTGGTAGCTCTTTTTTTCGTAACTGATAAATAAAGGCAATAGTATCAGATAACCATCTGGATAGGGTCACTTTAGAAACTGGAAGGCCTTGTTTGTTGAAAGCATAAGAAAGAAATAACTGGTCTGACTTTCTTAGTTCCTTAGTTCTATGGAGGTAAAAACGCAATTGATGAAGCTTGTATTCTGCCTTGTTGCTGTAATTAGGAAAGAAGACTGGGAGATCTATAGATTGATTTAAATTGTTCTCTGAGCAGACTTTAGGAATAAAGGATGGATTGGTCCTCTGTCCTTGTGAAACACCAGGTAAGGAAGACGAACACATAGTGCTTGAAGTTCAGAGACACGTCTAGCTGAAGTGATAGCAACCAGAAAAAGTATCTTCCAAGAAAGAAATTTTGAAGAGCATGATGCTGCCGGTTCAAAGGGAGGCAAAATGAAGGAGGCTAAAACTAAATTGAGATCCCAAGGATGGGGAGGATCTCTAACTGGGGGTCTAAGAAGAGATGTTCCTTTCATAAAGGCTTTGCAGAGCTTATGAGACATTATGCTAGAATTAAACATACCGATATGAAAATTAGAAATGGCAGCTAGTTGTACTCTAATGGTAGCGGAAGCCGCACCAGACTGAAAAAGCTGTGCTAAAAATTCAAGAATATCATGGACTGGGGCTGAGAAAGGATCCAAATTTCTAGATTCTGCCCAGTAAGAAAACCGTTTCCATTTACTACCATACGTTTTCCTCATAGTAGACTTATGTAAGGAAACAATAATATCACGGACTGCTGGGGAGATATTGGAAAGCCTGGCTAAGGTTGGAAGTGGAGTAACCAAGCTGTGAGCTGGAGAGTTTGAAGGGATTGGTGCAACCCACCTGATTGGTGAATCAGAAGATCTGGAACCGGGTCCAGAATCCACAGTTGATCCAGAAGGTGGAGGTGTAGGAATGGGAACCATATTTGTCGAGGCCAATATGGGGCAATGAGGATCATTTTGCAACCCAACGATTTTGCTTTCTGTACGAGTCTTGGAATTAGGGGAAACGCGTAAAGGTGTCCCTGAGGCCAATCGTGGACTAGAGCATCTCTGGGTATATGACCTGGAAGAGTTAGTAGGGAGACGTAGCTGCTGCATTTGTTGTTGAGAGGAGTGGCAAATAGGTCGCAGCAAGACTGTCCTCATTTGCAGAAGATAAGATCCGCAACTTCCTGATTCAGTGACCACTCGTGAGGCATGCCGATAGCTCTGCTGGGCCTGTCCGCTATAACATTGGATTTCCCAGGGATGTGCGTTGCTATCAGAAAATTTTGGGAGGAAATCGCCCATTGCCACAGTATGAGTGCTTTGAAGACGTGCAAAATGACATAGATAATTCAGGGACCTCATTGAAAAGGTCGCTGAAGCAAACATTCGCTTTCCATATCTGTCCATCATCTGAGACTCTGTGTTCGGAGGATGAACAGATGAAGAGGTCTCTGCTAACTCTTTCTTGGTGGCTGCTGCTACCACCATAGCATCAACGGGCGCACCTTTGGGGAGGAATTGCTTGTCCTGGGGGGCTGTAATAAATTTGTTTGGTCTCCTCGCAGTAGGTTCCACAGAATCTGGAGCGGACCAAGCCTTTCGAGCCACTACAGACATGAGTGGATCCAAAGGAGGAGATACCCAGGAGGTGGAAGGTCGAGAACCAAATGCGTCCAGGTATACAGACTCGTCCTCGGTAGGGGCTAGGGAAGTCCTGTCCCTCCTCTAAGAATTTCAAGGATATCCAAAAAGGAAACATCTTCAGAGGGAGACCTTGGGGACCCTTCCGATTCATCCATGTCTGTATCTGAACTGACATACTCAGAAGAGTCTATGTGCTTCCTCTTGCACTTCTTCTTTCGGGGAGGCTCCTCCGAGTGATCAGGGGAGGCTTCGGAAGAAGAGGGATCACCCAATGGGGTATCCTGGGGCATAGGTTCCCTACGCTTGGGGTCTGGAGGAGGAGTAGAGGTTGGCACAGACACCACGGAGGGAGGAGCCGATGGAGCTGGCAGTAGAGCTGTCTTGGGGGGCAGCACACTCTGCATGACCTCGAAGGTGTCCTGGCCTCTAGGCAGAGAAAGCTCTGGCTCTGAAGAAACAGGAGTCTTTCTCTGCATCGAGGGTGACGGCTCCGAGGCCGATGTTGGAGCCGAGCTCACCTGCGCTGAAGCTCCGAGGGGGAGAACGGGGTCAGACAAGGGTCCGATGCCACTCCCCCCCTCGGAGCAGACGAGACAGCCTTGGCACCCAGATCCCTTGACAGAAGGTACAATCGAGGTAGTCGGAGCCAACGGCGGAACCGAAGGAGAAATGGTGATCGGGGCTGACGGTTCTAATGCCTGCAGATCCATGGTCTCCGGCTCCGAGCTAAATGTAGTCGGAGGAGGAATAGAAATAGAGGCGGTTGGAGCCGATACCTGTTGAGGTGGGCTGGACAGAATTTTGCCAGTGCCTGTGACTTAAGCAACCTACTTACTACTCTCTTCACATCATGATCCAATAATCTAGAGGATCGAGAGGAGTGGGAAGAATGATGGCTATGTTCACTCTGTAACAAAGGTGACTGAGGTGCCGAGTGGATGGACTCCAAGGATGGCGACCTCAGTCTCTTATGGCTCTGAGACAGCTCCGAAATAGCCGATGGAGCAGACGGAGGAGTTGTCTTGTCGGTGCCAGCCAGTACCGACATACTTGGTTGGTCAAGTAAAGGAGTCGGCTCCGAAGGTGGAGCCGATGGCTTGACAGACTTAGGGGATTTCGCTGGCTGAGTACTTTTAGCCAGAGAATCCCGAGGCTTCAATAATCCCCGAAGGATTAATTTGTTTTTTGCGCTCCTGCAGGACCCTTGGACTAAAAGCATGACATATAGAACAGGAGTCCTGCAGGTGAACAGCGCCCAAACAATAAACACAACTAGTGTGCCCATCTGTCAGAGACATTTTCTGACAGTATGAGTCACACTTTTTGAAGCCAGATACCTTAGTATCTTTAGACATTATAGTAACAAAAACCACACAACAATAATGAAAAGCTATACTATAAAAAGCAAGAACAAATAGAGTTTTTTTTTTTTTTGACAGTTAAAGAATAGAAGGAAAGCCTCTATTTTAAATGGCTATCCTGGGGGGGGACTCTCTAATTTAAATGAGTTCCAGGGAACAGAAAGCCTGAGAGTTATGGAGCAATGGCCAACAAAGCTAAAATACACAAGAATGCAAAAAAAGGGATAAAGGAATATTATCTATACACAAAATAAACAATTACTTGACAAACGTTCAAGAAAAACAACAATATATAATAGAAAAAGATTATACTAAGCCTGAGCCAGTAAGGAAGCAACCTCGCAGTTGAAGTGGCAAACGAGATCTGGGTAGCTGACGCTGGGCATTCTGGGATAAGGGGTAGCCTCGAGCAAGTAAACAGCTCTCGAGCTATAGAAAATGGCTGAGTCGGCTCCGAACCCAAACAGCAAGAACGAAGGCGAGATGGACAACTTAACATTGAGCGTTGTTTTACATGGATGAGGAGTCTGTTCCAGAGCAGCCATATCCTCTGTGAGAGATACCTGTCCTTCCAAACCATTCTGTTAATGTTGCAGAAGAGGTTTAGATCCCTACACAGAGCATTTCTGATGTCATGTGACTTGCTGATGTGCAGTCAAACCATCAATATTGGGTTGGAAGTTGCCTTGAATGCCAAACACTGGTCAATTCATTGCACTCTGTAGGATAGTGAGTATACTGACAGGGTCTGAGTTGGTCCAAGTAAGGACATATTGTTAAAGCCTTGTATCCTTTTAGTAAGGTATATATGTGTGTTCTAGTTGCTTCATGAGTCTGGACAGATACATGTCACAGGGGGGCATTATACGCAATGTTTGGGCTGTGGACTGAGTAAAGGGAGACAATTACATTCTTAGATCTAGACACAATCCCTTTATTTATAAGCTGTGCCATATAGGACTTTCATACAACAATGGACACATATTAGTCCACATAATTTTCCAACTCTCGATCAAGTAGGTCAGTTACTATGGGCATATTGTCAATGTGATCGTGCCTCAGGGTAGACAACTTCCCAAACTTTCTGGCATTTAGTTTCAGTTTATAATTTTGACACCAGCTACTTATTTGGGGCAAACGTTGGGGCAAACTTTCCTGTAGAATACCCTAGTCATTTAGGGATTCAGTGAGTGTTCCTAACTTACAGTCATCTGCAAACACAGTCAGCCAGAGCCCATTGGTGCAATTATTTCAGAGAGTTTGCTGTCTGCAAAGTACAGTTATATTGCAAAGTGCAGTCAAAGTATAGCCATTTCGAAAAGTTTCTTGTGCTGTGTGCATTTATTCACAGGGTGCCACCATTTCAAATTGTTTCTTACACTGTACAAGGTTATTTTGTAAAGTACAGCCATTTTAAAAGGTTCTTGTGCTGTATACAGTTTATCTGTAAAATGCATTCATTTCGAAATGTTTCCTACTCTGAGCTTTTTCTGCCGTGTACAGTTTATTCACAAAGTACAGTCATTTTGAAGTATTCCTTACACTGATAAGGGGTGGTTTCATAAGTACAGTGATTTTAAAGTGTTCTTGTGCTACAGAGACTTATTTTGCATAGTGCAGTTATTTCAAAGAGTCTGCTGTGCTATTGGGCATAATTACAAGTTCTGGCATAAAATTCTGACATATATATGTGTGTGTGTGCGTGTTCATACATAATTCCAAGCACCTTCACTACTGTGTGCTGATATGGCAGACGTATTTTGCAGACCCAGTCCACTTGTGTTTGAGAACTGGAGAGTATATGAGCAGGAATACAATATTTTCATACAAGCAGCTTTTTCTGACAAACATGCACGTATGAGGGCATTCATTTTGCTTAACTTAGCTGGGTCAGAGGCCAAAGAGAGACAATGTTCATCTATATATGCACCAGAAATATATGCAAGAGAGGAGGAAAACCGCCATATTGTGGTATTGGCTGAATCAAGGGAGGACCGAGTGCTTGAAACATAACTTAAGAGAAATGTGCAACCCCCAGACAAATGTTACATTAGATTGGCACTTATTTTATACAAGAGACCAAATGCCAGGTGAAAGTTTTGCAGCTTATATCACTGACTTGAGAAAAAGGCTAAAACATGCAGATTTGCTGACTTGAAAGAGGAGTTAATAAGGGACAAGCTCATGTGTGGTGTTAGTAATGCTGCAGTGAGAAAGATTTTGCTTTATGACAGTGATTTAACAGAGCAAAACCATAGAGATTTGTTAAATCCTTGCGGTCACAGAAAGGCACACAAGTATGCTTGCAAGTGATAAGCGCATGGTCAGTATCCTCTAGAGAAAACATAGACAGAAAGCAACACATTGCAAGCAGAAGCATGGCAGCTGCAACCCCTGCCAGTCTACCTGGGAAACCCCATAACTTTCTACCAACTTCCAAGCTAGCTCAGTAAAAGGACATGCTCAGTACAGTATAAGGGTGAATCAGCAAGATCAATGTCAAGTCTTATTGCTGTCATAATTGCGGAGCCAATCATGAGTCTAAAAGACAGAAGTGTTTATCATTTGGTCAGCAATGCCACAAGTGTAAAAAATGGAACCATTTTCAAAGGTTTTGTAAATCAAGCACGCCTTATTTAGTTATTAAGAAAGGTCATTCAAGGAAGCAAGTTGATCATGTAGAAAGTTGCAACCCTACTTTTTATGTAGATGGTGTGTCAGTGGTTGGTGAAAAGGTTAATGAAGTAGATTTGCTAGCAGAAAGCAAAGTATTTTGCACTACCCTGATCAATGGTAAACCCACAGAGCTCAAAGTAGTCACTGGTTCAAAGTGCAATGTAATGTCAGCCAAAACATTTGCTAAAGTGAGAGCTGGTAAGCAACTTGATTTGTCCAATTGTGCAAAGCTTGTTGCTTATGGAGGTGAACAGATTCAAACTGAAGACTCAATAGTGCTTTCCTGCTATTCATCTGGGAACAGTTACAGCTTGCAATTGTATGTAGTCCGAAGACCTGTGCAGTCATTATTAGGTTTCAGAGGCAGTTTAAGAATGAAACTGCTTTCTTTTACCAAAGAAGTACAGCATGTAAGCACATATCCCAGTTCCAGCTTTACTGACGTTATTTTCTCAGAGTATGCTAATGTTTTTGATGGCAAGTTAGGCAAACTTCCAGTTGTGTACTCCATGAAAGTAGACCCAGAGGTCAGTCCAGTGGTCAGACCAACAAGGAGAGTTCCAATAGCTATGCAGGACAAAGTACAGTTAGACAAAATGGTGCAGCAAGGTGGGATTTGTCCAAAGAACCAACAGAGTGGGTGTCTTCCATGGTAGCTGCTCATAAGAAAAATTCAGATGAAATCAGTATATGCATTGACCCAAGAGACTTGACCAAGGCATTAAAGAGACCTCATCATCCCATGCGTATAGTTGAGGAGACTGCCGCCCTCATGCCAAATGCCACTGTTTTTTCTGCCTTAGGTGCAAAGAGTTGATTTTGGCAAGTAATGCTTGATCGGAAATCAAGATGCCCAGTGTACAATAATAGCTGATGATTTACTGGATGGAGGCAATGGTGAAGGAGAGCATGACAGAAACCTCAGGAAAGTTCTGGACAGAGTATGTGAAGTGAACTTGAAGCTTAATCCTCTGAAATGTAGTTCAGACTACCAGAAGTTACTTATGTAAGTCATTTATTTACCAGTACAGGCTTACAATCAGACCCTGCTAAACAAACAGCCATTCTTGAGATGCCAGCTCCAGACAATGTCCAAGCCATACAGCGTTTTCTTGGTATGGTTAACTATTTGGGCAAATTTATCTTTGACTTTAGTGAGCTATCAGCACCTTTAAGAGAGCTGACATGCAAAGATGTTGTCTAGTCATGGTTAGAACAACACCAGAGAGCATTTGATAACCTTAAACAGCAAATTGCCAACCCGCCTATGTTGAGATACTATGATGTCCACTAACCAGTAGTTCTTTCCTGTGATGCTTCAAAGTTTGGTCTTAGTGCAGTTATTCTTCAAGAGGGCAGACCTGTTGCTTATGCATCTAGAACTCTTACCCAAAGTGAGATGCAGTATGCTCAAACTGAGAAGGAACTTTCGACAATTGTGTTCGCATGTTCGAAGTTTCATGATTATATTTATGGCCGAGCTATCCAGATCGAGAATGATCATCAACCTCTGGTCAGTATTTTAAAGAAGCCTATACATTCAGCTCCAGCAAGACTACAGAGAATGATGCTTAGATTGCAAAAGTATAATTTCAAAATGGTCTATACAAAAGGTAAACTTCTTTATCTGACTGTTACCTTATCCAGATTGCCCAGAAATACAATGGAACAGCTTCTGATACAGAGAATTTTGACTTTGATGTCATGGAAGTGCATAATTTTTCTACCACAATATGTGATGAGCTGAGAGATCATACAAAGACTGATCGAATTTTGCAAAGGCTCAACCAGTTCATCAATGTTGGATGGTTGTCAAAGCAATCTTGTGTACCGCCAGAAGTACAACCTTATTTTCCATATAGATATTAAATGCTGATGGAAGATGGTATCACTTTCAAAGGACCCAAAGTTGTTGTTCCTACTTTCTTACAACATGAACACATTCCGATTTTGCATCGTGACCACCTAGGCTCCAAAATAATTCTACCAAATAAAAGGTGAGAGCACGAGTATTTTGGCCTTCTCTATCAAAAGACATTGATAAAGTGCTTTTGTCTTGTTCAGTATGCAACAATATTAAGCCACATTTGTAAAAAGAGCCACTTCAGCTAAGCCAAATTCCTGAACTACCTTGGTCAACAGTAATAACTGACATATTTGGGGGAATAATCAGCATTACTTAG
The DNA here is from genome assembly GCF_019279795.1 of Protopterus annectens. Classification (NCBI taxonomy): domain Eukaryota; kingdom Metazoa; phylum Chordata; order Ceratodontiformes; family Protopteridae; genus Protopterus; species Protopterus annectens. The sequence continues at coordinate 819,906,275 of NC_056728.1, read as the reverse complement.
TGTTGGCAGATTCTTATTTGAACTGGTTTGAAATTGATTTGCTACCTAACCTAATGTCTACTGCTATTACTGAGAAGGAACATCATTTCTCAGTCCATGGTTTTCCACATAAAGTTATTTCTGACAATGGTATCCATTTTACCAGTCAATTGTTTCAGAGATTTGCAAAAGAGTGGGACTTTATCCATGTTACTAGTAGTCCTGAATATCCATAGTCAAACGGCCTTGCTAAACCTGCAGTACAGAGTGCAAAGCAATTACTAGACAGGTCAAAGAGTGACAATACCGACATCTTCTTGAATTTACTTAATCTCAGAAATATACCCCATGACAACCTACTTGGATCGCCTGCTCAGAGACTTCTATCTAGGCAAACCAGTACAACCTTGCCTATCAGTTCTAGTTTGTTGGCGCCTAATGCTAAAATCAACAAAGCAATCAAAGCCCAACTTTTAAGAAGTGTTCCTTTCAGAAGTCCAGCTCTGATAAAATAAGCAGATTTCTTTGTTTGTTGAAAGAGAGAGAGACAGTGAGGATGCAATTGACAAAAGGGTTTGATGGAATTGGTCAAGTGAGAGGTATATGTGCCAAGCCGAGAGCCTACTTAGTGGAATCTGAGGGTATAGAATAAAGAAGAAAACAATGACATCTTCTTCCTGTATCAGAAATGATACTGCAGCATCTTACCTGTGATACAGACTCTAGATCTCAGAGCAAACCCTGACAATGTTCATACTGAAGAACATGTCTAAGTGTCTATTCCCGTTCCTGATGATGTTCCAGTTGTCCCCAAAGTTGAACATTCCTTGAAGACAGTTCCCATTGCTAGACCCAATTCTGACTTTTATGTTACACGATCAGGTCGTATTTCTAGACCTAGTGTAAAATACACAGCAACCTGGATATGCCTGTTTTATGTGTGTCTAATTTTGTATGACTGCATGTCAAAGAATTAGTTCTGCATAATTGCATGTCAAAAGATAATTTCTGTAAATTGCATGTCACTGAATACTGTCATTTAGTATACAATTCATTTCTCAAAGAGGAAGGATCTAGAGAGTACAGTTGTGTACCCTTACCAAAAATGTACATGTTCAAGTGCATTCACTGTTGCAGTCATCACAATAGGGTTATCTGCCTGCAGGTAGCCCTCAGTCAGCCTGAATACCATAGTTTTGGGAGTTCTGCGTCGGATGCTGTCGCCTCTTCCATTGCAGGCAGATAACCCTAGTGTGATGACTGCAACAGTGAAACACGACGAACATCAGAGTGTGTGCATGTTCCTTTAAGAAGCATTTCCTGATGCAAGCACATGCATATAAATAGTGAGCACATGCAGGCAGCAGTGCCATTTTGAGAGAACAGCCAGAGTGTTAACATGTATGAGTGTGGTAGTCAGTCTGTTTATAAGTTTATTTAAGTTCAATTTACAAAGCCTCATTCCTGATGTGTTTGTGTGTAATAAAGCTGCTTGAACTGAACCCACAACCGCTTATCTGTCTTATCTTGACTGGACAAGCAACAATAAGCATACAGAAGACTGGGGAGCCAATCAAGGAGTACAGCATCTGTCGGTGACTACCCTGGTGGGAGGATCAGGGCAGAGAAGCTGCTTATGGAAGATGCAAAAAGATCTGAGCAAGGCTGGCCCCACTGACTGAAAATCATTTCCATCACTTTGTTGTTAAGAGACCACTCATGAGTTTGTCTGCTATCCTGTTGGACTTCCCCGGAATATGCATTAGTTAGAAAATGGTTGGAAGGTATCGCCCATTGCTATACTCTGAGGGCTTCTTGACACAGGGGATAAGATCTTATTCCCCCTCATTTGTTGATCTACCAAACTACTGATGTTGTCTGTCTGGACTTTAACTGTCCCGAGAAGGAGAGAGTCTTGAAATGCCTGCAATGCCAAAAGCACTGCTCTCATCTCCAGAACATTGTATGCATGTTGGCCTCTACAGTGCCTTGGACTGTTTTCCCCAGGAAATGTCCTTGGACTTTTTTCCCAGGAAAAGCCCCCTCCCCACCCAATCTGGGAAGTGTCCATGGTCACTATGGCTTTGGTGTGAGGGAGGATGAAAGGATGACCTTGTAACATCTGTTGTGACTGCATCCACCAGGAAAAGCATAGTTTGCAAACCTGAGTTATTCTTATCTTCACTGACATAGGTTGAGAAAGCATTGACCATTGGGTTGCTAGCATCCATTGCAGAATTCTCAAGTGGAATCTTGTTAAAGGGGCTAAAATTATTGTCTCTGACATTGATCCCAGGGTTTGCAGAATTAATCGAGCTGAAATTCTGGTACTGCAAACTATTTTCCTGATCTGCATCCTTACTGTTTGCACTCTTGCTAGTGGAAGAGAAGCTACCATACAGTAGATACAGTGTTGAACACTGCTCCTATAAATTCTAATGTCTAGGTTGGTTGTTAATGAGATTCCCTGCTAAGCCAAAATTCAGTCTGATCTATTGGGGACTGGCTCAATCATATCAGGTACCTGCCATGCCTACCTAGAGATCAAATCAATGAGCTCATCTGCAGGCAGAGTAACCCAGGAGATAGATGGGCCAGTCCCAAAGGCTTTCAGAAATACTGATTCCTCTGGAGAAGGGTCTTGGGAACACCAGCCACCTTTTTGCTTAAGGATCTCAAAGATGGTCTCCAAATGAGACGTCACTGGGTGGTGATTTTGGGGGCCCCTTTCCTTCTTTGAAATCAGTATCCTCAGTGACTGACTCTTGAGGAGAAAAAAAGTGCCTCCTTTTGCACATTCTCTTCCTAAGGACTTCCTAAGTGGGGTGGTCCGCTGAAGTATCTGAAGAGATTAGGATACCATGCTGAGTAGTCTGGAAGCTTTGACATGGCTACCCCTGTGAGGCAGAATGTTGAGGATCATGGTACAAAGTTATCTGAGAAGTAGAGGGTGGAACCGAGGGAAAGTATCCATCTGACCTGCTGGAGCAGAGAATGCTTTCTTCATAAGCTCAAAGGCAGATCATCCCAGGGAGAAGGAAGACAATGTAGCCAAGAAAGTGAGTTTCTGGCTCATTGCCTCCCTCTGAACCAAGAACAATCCACCCAAGACAGAAGTCAGAGCTGAGCTGTCCAGTGCCGAAGCTCCAAGAGGAAGAGACGGCTCCAAAATTCTCAGAGTTGACTCCATTCTCCCGGATCCAACAGGGATGCTTCAGCTCTGAGAGTCAACCTGCTTGAGGATGTCAGAGTCTGTGCACTCAGAGCAGTATTCGGATCCCAAAGACGGTGCTCTCTTCGTATCTGAACCAGACGGACCCATAACGCTTGGATCTGAGGACTCTAAAACCACAGGTTGGATTAGAGAAGGAGTTGTAATGGGTGGAGTAGAGGATGACCAGACTTCCTGACCTGAACAGGTAGGAATTGTGAGAACTCCCATCTGAATTTGCTCTGTGATTTCCTCATCATCCTCTCCACATCTGCTTCTGTGAGACTCCTGGAGGAATGAGAAGATACTAGGAACGGCAATTTGGAGTGCCTCTCTAAAAAGAAGAGGGCACTCTGGATGGGAATGGTTCCAGACTTGGACAGTAAGTTGTCCCTTGTAAAGGTTTCGGATCTGAGGGTGTAGGATCTGAAATAGCCTTGATCAGATCTGATGAGGGTCAGACCATAAGTAATTTAGGATCTAGTTTATCTTTTTTCTTTCTTGGTTCAGATGAAGAAGAAGCTGGAGAATCAGAGGGCTTAGACCTTTTTGTAGGGTCTTTGGATTTGTGTTTGGGGGACTGAACCCCAGTAATGGTCTCAGAAAAGGAAGTTGGCATTAACCTTTTAAAATCTACCAACGATAGTAGGAGAGTTTACACTGAAAAGTGTACAGAAAAAGATAGCAGAAACGACTTAAAATAGAATTAAATATTAAAGATTAAAGAAATAGTCATAAATGAAGATTTTTTAGACAAGAAAAAAATCAAAAAGGATTTGTCTCCCATTGTATACTCGAGAGCTGAATGCAACCACGTCTAGGTGCAAAAGCGGCAAAGGAAATCTGGGAGATGTTAGGGGTTGTGTATTATGGGTAGGTAGGGAGCTTGAGAGTTTATTGAAGGCCATGAGTTAGCATAACGGCAGAGTTGGATCTGAGGATCAGATCCGATCCCATTAGTTGATAATGAATGAAAATTGACAACATCAGATTAAAAGATTAACAAGCATGCTTTTCTGTGTACACCAAGTCTATGTTAACAGGATGAATGTTTGAGAGCTAACCTCCTCCAGTGTTTTAATGTTTATTTATGCTGGATAATACACATGGAGGGAGACTTCAACTGTGTTAAGTCACAGTAGCACTAATGCTGACTGCAAGCTTGTGTCAAGGAATTTACACTCATCACTGATGCTTACTGACTCTAACAATCTGTGTACACATTAAGAACAAGAATAAAAAATATTTAAGCCAAAAATATCGATGATGAACATCTGATTACAGTATAGAGATGCACTCTTCTACTACAGAAAATAATTTTTCAATTAATTGGCAGCTCACATCTTCTGTTTTATGGCTTACTTTTTAAATAAGCTCAAACTACAAACTTTGGTCAAGAACAGTATCAAAAATCTCTTTATTAGCATGCAAAAGGCAAGTGCCTTGTTGTTCAGAATAATGCAAGATAAAACCAATGACTGCTTAATAAGAAAATTGAGGGCAGTGAAGCTGTCTTTTACAGAATATGTTTTTAAGTACTGGAAGACAAGCACATAAAATTAAGGAAGGGTTCCATCACAGGGTTCTTAGTGCAATCATTAATCTGTCAGCCTTAACTTTAAGTTCCTGTGATCCAATTAATAACTGCCTGATATATTTGCAGATGCAGTCTGACAGTAATTATTCCTCATATAAGCACAATACCAGGTACTGTGACATTAGAATATAACAAGATGCAAATACAATCCAAAAGTCAACTAAAGCAGAGATTAATAAAATTAGGTGTGTGTGAATTTACACTACTCTTGTCTTGTAACACCAGCATGTTCTCACTCAGTTTAAAAAAAAAATCAGCTGGCTCTTACTTGAATGAACCTGAACACAGCAATGGGAACAGGAGATCAGCTGACTCTTTCCATCATCTTCTGTAAATTCACTGGGTGGGCAGGTTACAGCATTTTCTTCATTGTTGATGAAACAAATTTCAGATACTAATGGCTTTGTTCTCTGACCTGTCATTGGCAATTTACTCGATTTTGCTTCCATCAGAATTGCATTTTTATCACCACAGCTGTCAGGCTGCAAAAACAATTATTCAGTAAGGAAATAAACCATGACTCAAGAGAGATACAAGTTATGCATATATATTCAGACTTTCTTTTTAGTTTGCAGACATCTCAGCAATGCAGTTTTGTAAAGTTCGGCTTCTTTTGTCGACATTTAATATCTTTGTCCTTCAACAGAAAAAAGACGTCCATACTTGCCTTACGGTTTAAAAACGTATGGGCAAAATACTACTAAGTTACAGCTGCAATGACAGTTAAGTTGTACAGATGAAATCATGAAAGCAAGTTTTATTTGTAAAGATAGTACATGTCACAAGATATTAGCAGAAATTCACACTATTGTTTTTACACAGAAAAACACATCAGGCTCCAAATGTTTTCTTTTATCAGCATTCCATGAAAAACTACAAAAGCTACGGTTGGATTATATTATAAAGATGTTTACAAAACTATGCATATGTATTAAGATTGTTTTTATAACTGTTAAGTCCTCGCTTCCATCCTACCCTCAGATACCCCTTTACGAATTTCAGTTCCTTGTTATGAAAAAATTTACGTCCAAGAATGTTTAGTGATGAAAGAAAAAGATCATTTTTCATTTCAGTGGCAGAGTAGCAGATTGGTTACGGTAACTATGGGTTATGTGCTATGGATGTGAAACTGAGTCTTGTAACAATTGCTTGCATACCCAATGACTCTGAAGGTGAAGTAAAGCTACTGCTTTAGACAGGAGTAGTGTATTTTATCTGTCTTGTCTGTTGAGTGGTTAATCAGCTGATCTGAGAATTCTTCAGCTGTGAGCTTGGTCACAAGGACAACAGTAAATACTTACATGTTACATAATACTGCAGTAGTAAATACTATATAGAAAATTATATCTCTTATCTATAAACACAAGAGGTGCAAATGTTTGCACACTAGTGCACGACTACAAAAATGATATACAAAAACAAACAAATCCATCACTCAAAATAATGTCTAAAAATGAGGTTTTATTTGGCCAACAGTTTCTAAAACACATAAACTGGTTTATATTTATATTATGTATAGAGAGAGAGAGAGAGGAAGACGGAAATTAGTGCAGTGAGTAAATCATCGTGCTTTTGAGAGTTGGGACAAAAACCTGGGTATCTACAGAAAGCCCACAAAAGTATGAATAAAATAAAAAATATCCCAAAATCTAATAAAGAAATGGCCACTGCACAGCCTGCTGGCACTATACCAACAAATGGAAGGTATTAGCTTTCAGTAGTCTTCCTGTACTTTGTAGTCTTTCAAACATCATGATTTCTGCCGGCAGATCGTTACTGACCTTCGGATGGGAACAAATGGTGAGCAGCACTAGCAATAGTGTAAGAGCAAATTCACACTTAGAATTATGTAAGGATTCAAAACTCATGCTTCTGCATAAATCCCAAGTTCCTGTTTTTTTTCCAAGTGTCCCTAAAGCCTACAAGCTATGACTACAGTAGAACCTTTGTAAGTTAACCACCCAAGGGACTGTAATTGGTCAACATACGGAGGTGGTCAATATAAGGAACTAGGCCTACTGTACAGATACATACATGTACTTTACTTTCTTGTACAGCTTTTATTAGAGAATATCATATATAATCAAAACACGCTGAAATCATACATACAGTATCATACAAAATCAATACATTTACTGTTTTCTCATAGTTTAATCATTCTTTCTGAAAATAAAAAAAGAGTCAGTCTTGGTCTGTTTCTTATTCTTATTACAAAGGTAAGTGGAGAAAGCACTCTCAATGCTGGCTACACCATCAGCATACCTGGGCATTTTTTTACAGAAAATGACTTCAACTGCATTATCAGATGCCTGACATCCTCTTCTTTTGGAGTCTCTGCAATTTCTGTGTCATCCTCACTTGCTTCTTCCACTTCATCAACTGCTTCATGCATTTTTACGCTGGTCTGTACTTCGGTCAATATTACTTGGAAAACAGCTTCTGGGTCAGGTTCATTACAGGTTGCCACCTCATCATCCATTGCAACAAAACCTTCAAAATCTACTCCTTTGAATTCTGCCATGGGAGATGGACTGTTTGATGGGGCTAAAACATCGTGCTCTTGGGTTGTGACAAATCCAACTTTCTTGTAACACTTCCGCATCATTTCTGGCTGAACTTTATTCCAAGCAGAACTGATCTAGAGGACAACATCAAGAGTGTTAACTGATGCAGCAGATGAAGTTGCTTCCACAGGTGGACCACAGGTTTGGGTTTTAGTAATGACCCACTGCAGGAGCTGGGCTCAGTAGTGCATTTTAAATGTTTTAATGATGCCTTGGTCAAGAGGTTGGATTTTTGAGATCATGTTTGGAGGCAAAAATTTCAGTGTCACATTTGTGAGATGATTCACTTGCAGGTGGACAGGATAGTTTGCTGTCAGTAGAATAGACTATTTCTTCTTCATTTCTCGGTCAATACCCCTTACTCACTCTTCAAATAGGGTACCAGCTATCCAGGCACATTAGCTTGATCTCCAAGTGACGGGGAGGTCTTCAGGTTTCAGGTTCTTGAATGCACGTGGGTTTTCTGATTTACCAGTCACCAAGGGCTTTAGTTACTCTCCAGTTCAGCTAGCACAAAGCAGAACTGTGAAACATTCTTTTGAAAGTTTTCCACTCTTACATTTGTCACCCTTCATGACGAGGCTCCTGTCAGGCATCACCTTGAAAGAGTCCGCACTCGTTAGCATTAAAGATGCTGTCATCTCTGAAGCCTCTTGCGACGTCTGGGAACTTTTTGATAAACTCTTCCACAACTTCTGCTGGAACTTCATTGGATTCACCACACAAGACTTTCTGGAAGATCTCATGTCGCAGTTTAAATTTCTCGAGCCAACCACTTGATGTTTGGAAATCTGCCACCCCGAATTCCTGTGCAAAGTTTTTAGCAACTTCTTGGATCACCAGCCCAGAGATTCAGGCATTAACTGCCCTCATTTGTTTGAACCAGCTTAATGTGACTTCACTTACTTCATCAATGGAAGTTTTCCCCCTTTCCCGCTGTATGTCTCCGCTTTGATTACCGTCTTCTCTCCAAGTACTCATGTTTACGTTTTTGGATGCTGCTAAATGTGGGCTTGCTAACACCAAAATGTTCTGCCGTCTTTCTTTGGCTGTTGCATTCCAGAAAATGTAGAATCTCAACCTTTTCCTTCAATGTCAGCTCTGAGTTCTTTCCTTTGAGCCATCATGTCTCAATTAACTGTAAAATTTGTCAGTAATTGTAGGATGTACCTACAATTCAGACCAGTCCTCCACGTTGAAAAAGTCTTCAGCAGCAGGTGATAAACAGTAGGACATTAGGCCTAATCCAACACGTGGTAATAATAAAACATGAAAAAAGAACATACCAAAGAAAAAATAATACAATTAAGGGGCAAAGCCCACACCTTCTACCCCTTGGTGTAGAGTGGACTCAACTGGTCAGGTTACAGAGGGTAAATTAATATTGTGTGTTACAATCCAAGTGGTAAAGATACAACTTACACAGGTGGTTGATATATAGATACCACTGAGTGCACATGGTGCACGTCCGGTCTATGAAAATTAGGTCAACTTAAGGAGGTGATCAACTATGGAGGTTCTACTGTATATAACATGCAGGTGACAGGAATCTATTTTTTCCTTTTGAACCATGACACTTTAGCATCCTTTCCAGGATAAAGTAGTAGCCACATGAAACTGGCATCCCTATAAAAGAGCAACTCTTTTGTGACTCACCCTTGTAAGTGTGATCACAAAACATTGCAAAAATTCGACCAAACTGGTTTTCCCACAACACTTGCTACAGATATATACTACCTCCAGGACTGCTGTATCTTGGGGCAGGGAGTAGAATTCCAGGCATACTCCAAATCCAGACATTTAAATGCAAATCCCAGTATTTCCACATAGTGATCAATCTCACATTAGAGTACCAATCACCAGTGTGTTGAGTTCAAGCCTAGCGCTCCATGAAACTATACTGCTTTGGATGGGAGGATGGAGAGAACTTGCTAATATGGCAGCTATATACCAAGGAAGAACCATTACTGCATGTGACCAAAGCTTTTTTTTGGTTTCAGTATATGTATCAAAATCATACCTATTAACTCTCCCATATTTGCGGGAAAATTTGGAATGTTGTTCCAAAAGAAATTATGAGTGGCCCCTTTAAATCGTGATGTTATAGTTATTTTCACTCAACAGTTAGAATTATGCCATAAGCCTGCACCTGTGTGAAGCGAGATACTTGGGGAGCAAATGTGTATCTTAAATTGGAAAATGACAAGCAAGAAAGGCTCCTAAATCAAGTACGGTGCAATAGCCTGCATTTTTCACCAAACACTTGCAATTTACACTGTTGCTTCAAAAAGTAAAGGATCAGGTATAGAATAGTGCAACTATTTCCATCAGCAGTGACAATGCTGAGCATTAACTGACTGCATCATTTAAACAGTCATTGTAGATTAACTGTTACATCTGAGAGGAGATCAAGGGAAGTTTTGTTCACAATATTTGCAGTCACTCCAGGATTATATTAGTTTCTTGCGCCTTGCTTATAACTTTTCCAGAATAAGGTCAAGAAATCACTGATTTCTGCTGTCGTATATCATTAATAAAACAGCTAAAAGCGTATAGGACATTTCTTGACTTTATTCTCAAGAAGTACTTTTTATTTTCTTTGTGAATAGCCTGAGGAGCAGCTTTCAGGACTCACTGCAACTGGGCAACTGTGCAGCTATCCATTACCCACAACAAACAATGTAGTATAACAATGGAATAACTGTGAATACTGCAAACATGGTCTCTTTTCAATGGGATCAGACTTTGTTTCGCAAGCTCCTTGTGCATCTTCCATGACATTTGCCACTTTACTCTGTTTAAATCCAACACTGTCACATCACCTGAATCATGGTTTGTGCAAAAATAAAATTGGACAAACCCATTTAATGTTATATATAATACTATAAAAAATTCAAAAGTTGTATAGTGATCTCAAGAGACTGAGAAAGAGGTGCCATTCTGCCAGATGTTGTAGTAGGAACTTTCATTAAGAAGCCTTTATTGCTGAAGTTCTTACTTGCAGGTCAGTTCTCTTTTAAGTTGAAGAGGCTATCTCCTAGATCAGCAATTCCCTTCAAAGCACAGACCCAGGGGTATTTACTCTCCCCATGAAAATAAGTGCTATGATTTACAAGTAAATCTTGCAAGCAGTAAGATTCCATGTTATTATACTTGCCTCTGTGACAACAGTGTTTTGCAAACCAAGAGAGAAATAAAGAACATGCGTACCTCTCAACCTGGAAACATCAAAGATCTGGACAAAGGCCCATGAAAAATAGATACAAATCTGTACATAGAGTAACATAAAATGTGCATGTATAATTACGTAACCCCACCCACTCCAATGGAATTATGGGATACCAACTTTCAAATGCAAACTGAAGAAGTGACAACCAAAATACGGCCCCAGACCCTGTAATAAATGGTAACTAGTTTTTTTTTAAATGTGTAGCAATGATGTTCACTGGGAAGGGAAAGATGAACCTTACGATTTTATTTTGGTGACTTGCAGTATGTGGGTTTTGTGGTAAAAGTAGGGCATTTAATGGTAGGCAATATTCTAATCTTAGAAAAATAATATTATAGTTTGTTAGGACTTCCAAAAGTCATTCTCCATGGCCTACTGATCAGTTGCATAGCTTGAGTTTGTGCCGGCCAGAGCTGTCATTGAGTTTGCCTCCCTCCTCTCCCTCACAAAATCATGGTCGAATGGGGCCCCCCATACATAGCCCTCTCCAGTGCAGCCATTCAAATGTCCCATTACTTGGCTATTACACCCCATTTACCATAAACACTGCAATGTGTGTACTGCTTTACGTCTACGATGATTATTTGGATTTAATTTTAAAACTTTTTATTTTACATTTTATAGCAAAAACACTAATACACATCTGCTAGACAAAGCAATACAGTCTCATAATGAGAATAGACTTAGCATTAAAACTTCTCTGTCCTTTAAACTCACATTCATTGAAACAATACTGAAACCCACATTCAAAGAAAATGCATCTGGCCAGTAGCAGATAAAAATTACCTTTGGGCTGTTTTCAAATCATATGCCCCTTTCACATGAAACATACATGTGTTCTTTGATGCACCTTCCTGATTGTATTAAATTACAATCCTTGAATAATACAGCACACTTGTTAGAGAGCATTTTAAATTTACTATTTTGAACATTTTTCCAGTAAACAATGAAACAAAATGCATGAACCAATAATGACAAAACTGCCCAATTCAGAATATTTCCATCATGAAAGTCTACTCAAACTTCTACAATCCACCAGTATCAGTAAATATGCACAATCTCTGGAGAAGTAAAAGTCATGTAAATAATTACACATTAAAGAGATCTGTAATATCTGTAACTAATAAACAGGATGCTGCTAGCAAACAACTTTATAGTTCATTGTTTCATCTACAATGAAGTGCCTGTTGCCCTTGAGGAATATTTATTTAAAAAAATGATAAGCTAGTAATACTGTAACAGGGAATGGATGACAAACTGATAACAGGCTCATAGTTACTAGCAATCTTCGCCAAAGAGGACATTCTCAGGACAGCAGCATCCAGTAAATGTAATCACACACCTGCAAGTTTCTCCTGCCATTACACGCTTTGCGTAGTACCGAACTTGCATGTAAATAAATAAATGCACTACACTAAACAATGTAAAACAGTTGTTCAGAAGTGAAACTTCATATGAGAGCAGATTCCCTCAATCTCCAACCATTGAACATCATATTTTTAATGAAAATCATAGCTGAGGGTCAGAAAAAGAAGCGGTTTCTTATTTTGAAGAGTGTAAACTTTCTCATAACTGTCTGTCCTGACGTCATATTAGTTTTTATATACAAATATTCTAAGAAAAGATACCGCTGCAGTCCAAAGGTCCAACTCCAAAAGAAGGAAGCACAATATAAAGAAAAAACAGGGTAGGACCACCACGAAATAAAACATATAACAAAAGTTTATTCCATATAACAAATGAGCGCTTTCATGTGCTACCAAGGCACGCTTCTTCAGATTTTAGTTTTTATATACACTTAGTTCACTAATTTCATAATAAATGAGCTTTACAAAGAAATCCAATAAATTTAAGGAGGAGCAAGACTAAATCTCGGGGTAAGAATCATAGCGCAGTTCATGTTTCGTGTTGTGTATGCAAGGAGTGTGTATCAAAGGCATACCATTTTTCCAATAAAGCATTGTTTACCAACACTTTTGGCAGTAAATGTGAAAGGACTGTACTGCACCACAGCACTTCATCCCACTCAGGTATAATGCCCACCGCCAGCCCTCATGCACCTCATTGGGGATATGAATTCCTGTTAAATGTCCATAATTTTGCAAATGACCCTTATTTCTTGCAGTTTTTTTTTTTTTGCCCTGTCTCCTGTAAAGTGTTTGATTTTCTGGTAAGTCACTGAGAATTACTAACAGACAAAAATGCCAGACATCAGAATCTCATACACAGATTTGTTCAGGGAATGTGTGTTTATGTAAAAGATGCGGTTCTATTATTTTTACGCAAATTAGAGTAATATATGCTTTTTGACGTTTGCTCCCCCTCCCCCATTACTTTTGCACTGTCCAGAATTCTTTAGCAAAGAATTTGAGAAGTATGGCCGCATCCCATTTCTGATCTTATTTTCAACAGATCAGTATTGAAAGCTTCAGACTTACTAATTAAAATCACAAAACTCTCCCTTTTGCTACAAGAAATTGGTAGCTGGTTTATTTTTTTACATGGCAGAAAACCGCATCACTGTTAAAAGCACAATTAGGTTATGAAACAACAGAAGCTAACATTCCATACCGGTAAGCTTTATTTTTTATTCCAAAAAGAGAGCCCTTTTTTATAATGCAGCTAAAAGCAATCATTTGCACATTCTCCAGACCCACCCTCAAATAAGACTTTCTGCTTTGCCATCTGATTCTGAGCAGGAGTCTTTTTCTCTCCTTGTCCTACCTCCGTTAACAACAATATCTAGTGCTGTCCTGCTCCCAGGACCCCTTTTAATTAAAAAAAGACCCTAACGCTCTCCATCCATCCCTCGAAACACCCCACACACACACACACACACACACACACACACACACACACACACACACACACACACACTTTTGAGTTGACTATCAGCAAACCCCAATCTCAGGTAGAGTTGGAGTAGTTTACAATGTTTCTGGTACAAGTGTTGCCCACTGGGCAAAAATTCAGATTTAGAGCTGAGGACCGACCAATCTCTTTCTTATCTTAAACCAGATATTCCCGATGGATGCACCTGGGGAATGTGTATGTGGTGGGTGACAATCTAGTACCTCACTATCTCTTTACCAATATTCACAGCAATCTGGTTTTGTTGTAAACACTGATGTTGCTTAACAGATCCTGTGGCACTATCAGGTTTTATGTTGTGGTGGTTGTGTGACGTCAGGAGCAGGATCCAAGCCTGGCATGGGTTATAAATGGGAGGAATAAGGCTAATTTTGTAACTGGTTATTCACTTTGCTGCCTCTGCAATAGTTCAACAACTATTCAGGGTTTAACTTTATATAAGCAAATAAAGTCACAGATATAATGCATTTATATCCTTTAAACTAGTTTCTACTTAATTATTTTAAATGCAGTACTAGAAGAAACCGGGATTGAAGTCATAATGGCAGGTTTTGAGTATAAATTCTAACTCATTGTCAAATACAAAGCAGTTGTGTTTTAGATTTTCTTGCTTCCTGATCTTGGAAGTCCGCTGTTGCTCCCACAGACTGAATTGCTCCAACAACCATGAATGTGAGACTGCTATTCCTACTTCTAAAATAAGTAAATGTTATGCCTGCAAATGCAAGTTTCTCCTGCTCTTTCTCTAAAAAATGTAAGAGTACACACGGCTGCCCTGCAAGTTTCTCCTGCCATTAACCACTGTTCAGTAACTGTAATCACACACACAGCACACACACCTGCAAGTTTCTCCTGCCGTTAAGTACGTAGCAGCAGCCGTCAACCAGTTATGTAAATGTAATCACACGCACAAAGTTAAGCACATAGCAGCCATGTAATGCTTGCAGGTTTCTCTTTCTCCTGCTGTTTCTCTAAATCAGTACAACTATAAAATCTAAATGTAACACAGTACACTAGTCACTAACATACATTTTTTACCTGGAGGAGGAGCTGGGGGAAGAAAGATGTGCTTGAACGCAGACCGGCCTGCAAATCGGCTGGGCAGCCACATGAGCCTAACATCATTGTGCATACCCTGCAAGTGATGACATCATGAGTTAAAAAAAAAAAACAAAAAACAGGAAATTCAGAAATTAAAGGGGCCACTCGGGAATTCGTGGCACCCCAATATTTTGCCCTCAAAACCCGTATTTACTGAGGAATTCGGTATGGTTGAGAGGTATAGTCATAAGCAGTAGTTAAATAAATCATACTCATCTTAGTCACTTTGGTTCTATCAGAATCAAGTCTAACAAATTCCTATTGGGCATGAATAGTACATTCTGGAGCACAGAAAAGGGTGGGAAAATCCTTATTTTTAGCAGAAAAGAGAAATCAATCATTATCCAAGTTAACTTTGGAAGATCAAATAAAGAGATTTACAAGAAATGAGGTGTAACTCTAAAACCCTCATAGCAAGGGGGGACCAATACCAAAAATAAGGTCTTCAAAGTGAGAAATTTCAATTCCACCATAACTGTAGATTTAAAAGGGGATCTAGTCAGGGCTTTCAAAAGAATGGTAATATCTCAGGGAGGAATAGAGTCGGGGGGGGGCAACTCTAAGGAAGGCCTTAGACAGTTTTAGGGAGGCAATGGAAGATTGATTATCCTTGATAAGAAAACTGGAAACAGCGCTGTTAGATGGACCTTGGTAGGAGACTAGGTAGCTACACTGTTGAAGAGAGATAACAGGAAATCCAGGATTGCCAGGACAGGAGCTGAAAAGAAGGTCCAAATTCTTGCTGGAAGCACAGACAGAAAATCTCCTCCATTTGCTCTTATAAATCTTTCTAGTGAAGTCTTCTGTGTGGAGGTCAAGATGTGAATGACATGGGAAGATAGCCTGGACTGTCTAGCTATCACTGGAATTGGAGAAACCAAGTAGAAAACCTGAAGCCTTGAATGTCCAGGTAAGGTATCCTGGATGAGTGAGAGAGAAGATCTGAAGTGGGGTCCAGCTCCCAAGGAGGGTGTATCAAATAAGAATACCACACTTGGTGGGGGCAGAAAGCAGCAATGAGGATCACTATAGCCTCCCCCACTAGTGCTTTCTGTAGAAATTTCACAATGAAAGGAGTAGGGGGAAGGGCATACATGTGCCCAGGGGGGGGGGGCAAATGTGGCTCAAGGCACTCCTCGGTGGCTCCCCATCCTGGGGGATTAGGGCAAAGTATCTGCTGCACTTGGTGCTGTAGGGAGTGCAAAAAGATCATAGAAAAGTTGACCCCAGGGGCTAAAAATCTAACAGCCACTGTTGGTTTGAGAGACCACTCATGAGGGAGAACAGACCTGCTCAACCAGTCAGCTAGAACACTGCACTTCTCTGGTATGAATATAGGTTTTGCAGATTCTGGTAAGAGAGATATGGAAACTTATGGAATGTTTGATTGACACAGTGTTGACAGAGTCCAATATCTAGCAAGAGGAATCAAACTGATGGCAGCTGCCACTGAACCAAGAAGATGCAAGACCAGTTTTGAAGGTGGCTTTGGATAAGAAAAAAACAGCTGTTGCCTGCTTGTGGAGTGTGGTAATCATGGCTTGAGGAAGCCTGCCAATTTGGAATTTCATGTCCATGTGAGTGCCAATGAATTCTAGAGTCTGGACAGGTTGAAGCATGGACTTGGCTATGTTTATGATAAAAGCTATTTTTGAGCAAAGTTAGAGCAAGGAATCACTGGCTTGGAGAAGATGATTCCTTGTGGGGCAATTATGAGGCAGTCATCCAGGTATGGTAACATCCAGAACCCCTGCAGTCTAAGGTGAGCTGTAACCACTGCCATACACTTGGTAAACATCTGGATGGCTGTAGACAGACCAAAGGGCAGGGCTCTGAACTGAAAGTGACTAGCTCCAAGCCAGAAATGCAGAAACCTTCTGAAGCATCTCTCCATCTTTTTCATGTGGTAGTATTTTATCTGTTTCAAATGTGTTAATATGACTAAGGTCCAAAGTTGACCTGAGGTCCCCATTCTTCTTTGGCACCAAAAATAAATCTTGAGCAAGTTCTGGATCCTTGCTGGTTTGGTGGGACCTTGGAGATGATCTGACTGATTAGTAGTTTTTTTTTTTATTTCTAGAACTGTTGCTTTTCTTTGGGAAGTGGATCATAAGAAGTCTCAAAGTGAGGGAGGGGAAGGGTTGGAGTAGCCTCTGGTTAGGATCCTCTCTACCCAATGTCCAGGTCATGGGGTGCAGGGATAAGCCCTCTCCCCCCAACTGCCTATAAAGCACACTAGTCAGGCAAATGTTCATAACTGCTGTTAAGACCTATCACAGAAGGAACCCCAAAAGCCTTGGTTTTGTGGACCACCTCTGCCACAAGGGTGACATTCACCATTAAAGTCCCCTGCTCTGCCTTTGGGGGGGGTGTCTTTCAACAGAAGTGTCAACAGCAAACCCTTGTGACTTGCATAACTACAGTTTCTTCTCTCCCTTCTATTTTTTGGTAAAAGTTCCTCTGGGGTGTAGAAAGCTGGACCCCTACAATCAGACAGGGTTTTTCTGTTTTGCATACTTCTGGATAGTGTCTCTTTAACTTTTGGTCCAAAGAGTGTTGAGCCATCATTGGGGGCATTAATAAAGGCCATCTTAAAGTGCTCTGGGAAGTTACTAGTTACCTTCAGGCACATCCCCAAACTGTTATGCTAGTGCCTTCTGCTGCCCCATAAATTAAGTGCATGGAGAAATTTGATAGGGATTCAAGGGTAGCCAACCGTGAGTTAACAGACTTCCTCTTCTCTGCAGATAAGGACCCTGAGAGAGAAAGATTTGAAAAATTCCTAAAGCAAATCTTTCTGGAAGGACATTACATGTGCCAAATAGCTTAGCATCCCAGGTGCTAAGGTCACTAAAGCACAGACTCAATTTCCAAACTTGTCTAGCACCCCAGACTCCCTGTTAAGGGGATGAACAGTGGAACCTTCTTCAAATAGGTTCATTTCTGGTGGCCACTGCTATCACCATAGAATCAATGGATGGACCCTTGATCCAATAAGGACAATCCTTCTAAGGAACTAGAAATTAGTCAGGTTTATGTGGAATTGGTTCAGACACATCCAGTTCATTCCATGCCTGCTTAGAGATTAGATCAACTATCTCATCTACTAAAGGGACCACCCAAAAAGTAGAATGTACAACGCCAAAAGCCTGAAAAAATACTGACTTTTCCTGGGATGGAGCTTTTGAGGACCGCCCCCATTTCTATCTAAGCAGTTCTAGGATTTCATTGAACAAGATGTCCTCAAGGGGGATTTGCAGGACCTCTCCCCATCATCGAAATTATTATCTCCAGTTACACTCCTGGGAGAGTCAATATGCCTTTTTTTGCATGCATGCTTCCTACATACCTCCCCAGTGCCATGTCCTGACATGGACTTGGAAGCTAAATGGGGTCCTCACTGTGAATGGACTTTTTATGGCTGGCTGGCATGATGGGATAGAAACAGAAGGAATAGGACCCCAGGGAACTCCAGAGGAGAGGGACAGAGCCAAGCCAGAGAGAGATGTCTGCTAACTTGAATGAGACAGCACTCCCTTGAAAGCCTCAAAGACTGAGCTCAAGGCAAGACTGAGACCCCTCCCGTGGAATTCAAAGCATCCAACAAGGATTGATCCCAGTATCCCACTCAAGTCAGCTGCAAAGCTTATGTTGGAGCCGAGCTGACTAGTGCTGAACTCCAAAGGGGAGGTACAGCACAAGAACCAAAGAATCAAGTCAGGCCCACCAAGGTCTGAGGAAGCCACCTCAACTCTGAAATCCATTTAAGTGTAAGCCATTCAAAGCCAATCTGCTCAGAGATGCTACAGATTTGATGAAGACCAGGTCTTCAGATCTGACGTACACATACCATGGAGAATCCTTGGATCCAACAGCCCATAGTCAGAAGGATGGATCGGGAAAAGAGAAATAACTGGATAAATGGGCCAATGCCCTTGCTTCCCACTGGAGTTGGGGTTGGGAGAACCCTCAACTGGATTTAGATACTGAGGAACTTCCTCGTCATTCTATGCACATCTTCTTCTAAAGGCTCCTGGAAGACTGCACCAACTGGAGTGATGAAGCAGTGGAGGAAGGTCTGGACATGTGCTGGACAGGCCTTTTCAGGATGATGGGAGATTGCAGCCTATGTGAATCTGGCTCTGTAGAAGTGAGGTCCCAGCAAGGGAGGAGTGGTGGATTAAATAAATACAAGTTTCAATGCTGAAGTCAGATCTGAAGAATTGGAAATCTTCCTGGCCACAGCTGAGGAAGGTGTGCAAACTAGCAACCATTTTTTTTATTCTTAGTACTTCTTTTCTTTTTCATTTAGCTTATCATGGTTCTTTTCAGCCCTGGATTTGTTAGCAGACTTTTTTGAAGGAGGAGAAATAGTAGAAGAAGCAGTAGATTGAAAAGAGGAACCTTTCCCGTACGGACAGGGAGGAGACCATTAATAACCAATTTGTTCATCTTTTCTAAAAGGGTCCTGCAAATAAAAGCAATGCATAGGCCATAGATGTTAAGTAACTATGTTTTAATACCAGCTGCAAAGCAAAAAAAAAAAAAACTTTAGCACAACCGCTTAAGGCAACAGAAAGTACAAAGGGCTGTTGTCAAATTTAGGGAGCCTATGACGAAAAATAACCAGAGATCCTATAGAGATGATATAGATATTTCAGAAATTTTATGAAAATTTGAATAAAGCAGCGGAATGTGGAAACCAAAAAACAGCACAAATTAAAATATTTATTAAAGGCTTAATTATGCCAAGGTTAGATGAAGATAAGGCAAAACAACTAGCAGTTAAGATAGGAGATCATGAGATAAAATGGTGATATATAATTAATCAGCAGGGAAGTCAAAAGAAACAGGTAGTATTTCCTGTGGAAGTTTCGAAGTTAGGAAGGAAGAAAGTGATAAAGATCTGGTAGAATTTACTTAACAGTATTTTAAAAGGAGGGTAAGGACCAACATCATGGAATAAAGCTGTGATGGCTGTATTACCCAAACAGGATAACGATCCATCAGACCCAGCAACATATTTCAATTTTAAACCATGATTATGAAGTGTTTATGTCTATACTAGCTAGAATGATACCAAAGGTGCTGCAGAAATTGATAGAGATGGATCAAGGGGATTTGTGGAGGGGAGGCAAACATTAACAGAACAATGATCCAGAGGGGAGAAAATTCCACTGTTGTTTCTGGGTCTTGATGCAGAGAAAGCATTTGCCAAGGTAAAAATTGGATTTTATGAGTAGGGTAAAGGAAGGATTTTCATTCTCTGAGAAAATAACATGCTTATTTGGAGGCCATATGTAGGATCAGAGGTAAAACTTATAGTGGGAGGGTTCTTCTCCTCTGATAAGCTGTGTTTGAACACACACTGGTATGGTAATCAAGAAAAGTTGACTTTATTTGCAGATGACATTTTGTACTTGATAAATCCAGAAAGGGACTTTTCAGTGTTGTGGACAATTTGAAATAATTTCAAGTCTTTTCAAGAGATAAAATTACCACTGGAGCACCTTTCTTTGAATCTGAGAAAGAAATGAAGAGCTATTCTGACTTTCTAAAGTCCTTGGTCCTATGTAAATAAAATCGAAGCTGCCTGTGGACATCAAGCTTATTCATCTGATTAGTATACTTTAGGAAAAAAAAACAGGAATTCTATAGTCTGGTTAAGATTAGTCTCTGAACAAACCTTAGGTAAAAATTACAGGTTTGTCCTAAGTGAAACTCGGTTGTTATGAAAAATTAAATATGGGGGTTTTATGGACAAGACCTGTAACTCTGAAACCCTCTGAGCAGAAGTAATAGGTACGTACTAGAAAAATTGTTTTCCATGATTAATATCTCAGTTCACAAGCGAGGCTGGTTCAAATGGGGGTAGGATGATTCGTGAAAGAACTAAATTTAGATTCAGTGGTGTAGCTGGGGATTTACTGGGGGGTCTCAAATGAACCGTACCCTTAAGAAATGCTTTAGAGAGCCTGTGAGACATGATACTAGACCCCTGATCACCCAAATAAAAGTTAGAAATTGCTACCAATTGAACCCTAATAGTTGCTGCAGCTGCCCCTCATTGAAAAGTTTGGTCAAAAACTCTAAAATGGATGAAACTGAAGCCTGATACGGGTCAATACTGTTTTGAAACACCCATATCGAAAACCTTTTCCATTTACTAAGGTATAGGCTTTATGAGAGGATGTTAGAATATGCTGAGTTGCAACTAAGAGGTTCTGAAACATAGCTATTCTTGGACTTGGAGCAGCCAAGCTGTCAATTTGAGGGCATGAAGGGCAGGATGAAGAGCCCCTGATGAATGAATCCGAAGATCTGGAACTGGGTCCAGAATCCAAGGTTCTCCCAATATACGAGGCTGAAGAAAGGGGAAGAAAATCTGATGAGGCCAATAAGGGGCTATTAGAATGATGGTCCTTCCCAAAGTCTTTGCTTTCTGTAAAACTTTGGGTATCGGTGGAAAGGCATAAAGGAGACCCAGGGGCCAACTGTGTACAAGCGTGTCCCTTGGGGGATCTCCCGTAGGTGGGATTACGGCAAAACAGCTGCTGCATTTCGTGTCTGTTGGAGTTGCAAAGAGGTCACAGCAAGGTTGGCCCCTTCTGCTGAATATCCTCTCCACCACATCTCTCTGCTCAATTTGTCTGCTATCACATTGGACATCCCCGGGATGTGCATCGCTGTCAGAAAGCGCTGGGTGGAAGTTGCCCAATGCCATACTCTCAGGGCCTCGCGACATAGGGGGTAAGATCTGGTTCTTCCTTGTTTATGTATTAGACCACTGACATGTTGTTTGACTGAAGTGCAATAGTCCCTAGAGGAAGGAAATCTTGAAAGGACTGTAATGCTAGAAGTACCACTCTCATCTCTAGGACACTGATATGCTTGGTGAGCCTCATGTTCCTTCCACGTGTCCTTGGCTGTTCTTCCCTGATAATTCCCCACCCACCCTATCAGGGAGGTGTCCGTGGTCACCGTGGCAATGGGAGGGGGTAGAACAAAGGGGCAAC
Organism: Protopterus annectens; assembly: GCF_019279795.1. Classification (NCBI taxonomy): domain Eukaryota; kingdom Metazoa; phylum Chordata; order Ceratodontiformes; family Protopteridae; genus Protopterus; species Protopterus annectens. The sequence continues at coordinate 819,884,707 of NC_056728.1, read as the reverse complement.
CTATTGTTACTTGTTGAGTTGTCAGCCACCAGCAAAGGTTGTTCTTGCATGAGTTCATTATCACAATTTGAAGTGATACTAGAAGTTCTTGAAAGAACCACTCAGTGAACAGAAGCCATTACAGTATACGCGTATGCATTCGACCTAAAGGAATCGCAATGATTGCTGCCGCCATTGTCCCCAATAATTTGAGCATCACTGAAGCTGGGGCTTTTTCTCTTTCTTTTGATAGAAGATTCAGGACCTGTTTTCATAGAACACAAACCCTTTCTGGTGGAAGTTTTATGGTCATGGAAATGGTATCCATGTCTGCTCCTATAAAAATGGTATGTTTGGATGGCAACAAGGAGATTTTTCTGAATTTATGGTAATCTCCAACTGACTGCAGAGGTTTAAGGTTGTGTCCCTTGCTTATATGAGTTGATGCCTGGTGGTGGTGGTGAGGAGCCAGTCGTCTAGATATGGAAACACCTGAAATCCTAAATGTCTCAGGTGAGCCGTGACTACTGCCATGCATTTGGTGAACATTCTGGGGGCTGTAGTGAGACCAAAGGACAGAGCACGAAATTGGTAGTGATTAGCTCCCAGCCAAAAGCGCAGATGATCCCTGGATGGTCTGGCCATTTTGACGTGGTACGTATCCTGGAGATCTATCAAACACATCAAATTGTCTTTTCCAAGAAAGGAAAGTATCGACTGTAGCATGACCATCCCAAACTTTGTCTTTTTGACAGATTTGTTTAGTCTGCTGAGATGCAAAATAGGTCTTCAGTCCTGTTTTCTTTGGAAGTAAAAAAAACCTTCAGTAAGTTCCGGATCCTCTCTGGTCTGCCAGGACTGGTTGGATGAGACTTTTTTTCTAGCAACCTTTGAATCTCCATGGTTGCTTGTTCCCTGTGACTGGGTGGAACTTCCGGGATTTTCCTTACAAGAGGAGGTGGGGTGGCAAAGGGAATAGAGTATCCTATGGATATGATGCTCTGTACCCATTGATCTTTTATTTTTTGCCAGGCATCTGGGTACAAAGATAAGCCTCCCCCAACTGCCCCCAGAGATGGACAGGTGGGCCTCCTTTCAGGAGTGCTTATAGGGCTTTCCAAAGAACTGATCTCTATTGCTCTGATTCTGCAGACCCCCTCTGCCACATGGACGGCGGCTCCCATTATTACCCCCTCCTCTGCCTCTAGAGGGGTTTCACCACGAGTGCCCTGGAAAGGTCCTTGAGTTTTATGGAACCACATCTTCTCTCCCTTCTGACCTTTGGGGTAAGGTCTGGTAAGGGTGGAAAAACAGACTCCAATGGCAGAGTCTTTCCGTTCTGTTCACTCATGTTAATTGTTTCCTTCACTTTGGGTCTAAAAAGGGATGAGCCATCGAAAGGAGTGTTAATAAAAGATGACTTGAAGGGCTCTGCAAAGGAAAATAAACACATCCAGGAATGTTTCCTAAGAGCAATTCCTGTACCTGCTGCCCTACTCATTTCATCAACTGCGTGCGAGACCAGACGCATGGAAGAGTTTACAAGGGAATTGAGGGTTGCAAGCTAGAAAGTTACTTTACTGGATACCCCCGCAGCTACAGAATCCTGAAGAGTATAACCCCGCTCTTTTAGATCTCTTTGTAGTCTAGTAAAATGTGTTAGTTCAATGATTGAAGGGCAAAGGCTGCTGAACTAAACATGTGCTTTCCATATCTATACATGATCCTATGGAAGGACAGATGCAGAAGTTTCTGACCATTCCTTCTTGGTGGCTGCCACCACCACCATGGCATCGACAGGTACTCCTTTGGTTAGAAAGGCCTTGTCCTGTGGAGAAGTTATAAATTTATTAGGCCACTGAGGGAAAGGTTCCATGTTATCTGGGGACGCACACGCTTTTTGAGAGATCAGTCCCATCAGCTCATCAAAAGGCGGAGACACCCAAGTGGTGGAGGGCTGAGACCTGAAAGTCTTCAGGAGGACTGACTCACCATCAGTAGGGTTAATGGACTTCCAGCCACACTTCTGTTTAAGAATTTCCAAGATATCTGCGAAGGAGATATCCTCCGAGGGGGACCGTGGAGACTCTTCTGACTCATCTAAGTCAGTGTCTGAAGTGACAGATTCTTGTCGGGAATCCAGATGCTTCCTCTTGCATAACCTCTTCCTGGGAACCTCATCAGTGGGAACTTCTGGTGAGGTCTCGGAAGAGCAGGGTTTGCCCAATGAGGCATCCTGAGGCTCTGGGTCTCTATGCTTTTGTGAGATCTGTGAAGCAGAGGTAGACACAGGTGCTTTAGGGGAGGAGGTTACTAGTCCTGGTGATGTGGAGTACTGAGGGAACAATACTCTCCTCATGGCATTGAAAGCCCCATGGCTCCAATGAGAAGGAACCCCTGAATCTGAAGAGGCAGGTGACTCCCACCGCTCTGAAGCAGTGTGCTCTGAGCTTCAGGTAGGCGCCAAACTCATCTGAGCCGAAGTCTTGAGAGGCAAAGACAGAACCAAAAAGTTGGTTCGACTATCCTCTCCGGACCCGACCGGCGAGTGTCGGCTCCTAGACTCTACGGTTGGGAGCAAGGAAGTCTGAGTTGTCAGAACCAACAAGCCCGGAACAGGTCTTGGTTCCAATGGATCCATGATCATCAGCTCCGAACACTCTGGCTCCGAAACCTCGAGTTGGGTCAGAGAGGAACGGAAGGAGCAGGAAGGGTTTTGGATGGTTCCAAAGCCCCAATGGGTCAGCACCGACAAAAGTTTGGCCAGCGCTGCTGTCTGCAGCAGCCTCTGCACCACATGATCCCACATGTCCCAGAAGCCAAAGCCTTGAGAAAGAGGAAGAGGGATGGATGATGATGATGAACTGGAAGAATAGTAACTTGAGGATAGGATGGCTCCAAAACAAACACAAACCTCGCTCCGGCCAATACAAAGTAGATGGTTTGTCTGATAGTTTTGGAGTCGATGAACCTTTTTTTGGCTCCAATCCAGAAGAAGTTTTTGACGGTTTAGATGTCTTGTCCTGGGTATTGTCTTTGTCCAGAGATTCTTGAAAGGAGATTTAACTAGGGCCCTAGCAATCAACTTACTCTTCCTTTCATGTAACCCTTTACTGCTAAAGGAATGGCATACAGAGCAGTCCTCTTGCAGGTGAACCTCACCTAAGCAATAAACACAATCTGAGTGTCTGTCAGTTATGGACATCTTTTGTCCACACTTGGGACACTTCTTAAAACCAGACTTTGATTTTTCTTGCTGGGACATGCTACAAGAAATAACAATCCACACAGCTGAAAAACTAGCAATATATATATAGATGCCATAAAAAAAAACACGGGTTTTCACAAAACCTAAAGCTATAGCGCATGCACAGACACACACACTAAGGAGTTATAAAGCTTTCTAACTTAAACAGGCAATAACTACTTTTTTAAGGACAACTCAGCCCTAAAATTTAACAACCAAGGCAAAAATGTAGCCTCTAAGTCTAGGCTGTCAAGAAACACCACTAAGATTTTATATATATATATATATATATATATATATATATACACACACACACACATATATATATATATATATATATATATATATATATATATATATGGTTCCCTATCAGAAGCCTGAAACACTATAAGCCTGAAAATCAAAATCCTGAAACCAAAAGCCTGAAAATTCAAAATCCCGAAAACCCAAAATCCTGAAAACACAAAATGGACATACTGACGTCATTGTGGCTTTGCTATTGTTAGCCCTGTGGTGTTAGGTCATGCGTTGGGTTCAGGTAAGTGTGCGGTTGGTTTTATGTTAGGGGTGGTTTAAGTAAGTTAGGGTTAGGGCGCGGGTCAAGTGAGTGTGCGATAGTGACGGACCTTAGGGTTAGGGTTAGGGTCAGGGTCAGTTGGTAGATATTAGTGTCTTTATAGTGACATATTAGCATTATTTGTGTTTTCAGGATTTTGGGTTTTCGGGATTTTGAATTTTTAGGCTTTTGGTTTCAGAATTTTGATTTTCAGGCTTATAGTGTTTCAGGCTTCTGATAGGGAACTATATATGCCCTGATGAAAAAAAGGCTTAAACAGTGCCTGTAAACTACACAAAGAGAGAAATTCTAAAGTAAAGAAGTGCAAACTACACAAAGAGAGAAATTCTAAAGTAAAGAAGTGCACAAGCACTGAGTATAATTCTCCTCTAGCTATCCAGGAATGTAAAAGTGATTAATAATAAGAACTATACTTAAATTTCACTAGCCAGAGCTGGTGAAACACAAGATCTGTTACAGCGGCCAACAAGATCTGAGGGAAGCACCAGTACATCATGGGATAGGGAGAAGGCCATGAGCTGGTTGAAAACCTCGAGCTTTTGCATTTTGGCCAAGGATCAGCTCCGAGCCCATCAGTAAGAATGAAGGCAAGAGTGAACAACTTCACATCAAGGGTTATAGCCATAAATTATATACCTACACATAAACTGGTTCAACAATACCTATACTTGTAGGGATATTATAACATGTAGTATTTAGAAGTATGGTTTAAAAAGACTTCTGTTACAGCAGCTAAGGATATGTGTGAAGAAGCTAAAAAAAGATAATACAAAAACTGAGAAACTGGAAGTTATTGTTTATGGATAAGGATAGTAAGGTATAAGCAGTGAAAATGTTTTAATCCCTTCAGCTTTATATACAGGATAAACATTTTTATAAATCAGAGATGGTGAGGGCAATAATTAATAAGCAGTTGAATTAATCTATCTGTGAGGGGAAGAGAACAAGAGTTAAGTGAGATACTCTCTCTAATTCTCCAAATAGAACAAGGAGGTTTAGGATTACTTGATTTTTAGGGATATTTTAGAGCACACATGAAGGCTCATATGCAAAACACAAACAAAAGGTTAAAATTCAAAATAGAAAAGTAAGATGATGAAGCAGGGGGGTACAAGAAATAAGGAGAGAGTAGGATGTTGGATGCAGATCCTTGAGGAGAAAAACAATCACATAGATTATTATATTCATAATGTTGCAGAAAGAATTCTTTGAAGTAAGCCAACATGGGAATGGAGAAAGGAAATTTTGCAAATAGGAATGGCTGCAAGTAGGGGTACAGGAAATATGCAAGAGGGGGCTGGGATTTAGTGGGAAAACTGGCAAATGAACCAAAGTATTAGGACCAAATAACTAGACAGGGAAAGGTATTTGGGTGGGATAAGGGTTCAATGAAGTTTGGACTGTAAGTTAGAGACTGCCTTCCCTACTAGTGATTGGAGAGAAAGGAAGTGAAAGACCTGCTCTGGTAGATTTTCAAGTTAGTTGAATCTAAAACAGAACTTGCTGTGAAAAAGGGAATAGTTATTAAGGTATATAAAATATTGCAATTTAACTATAAGAAACAATTGGAGGAGGTTAGAAAATATTGGAAAGAGAACCGGAAAAGCAATTTACAAGGGGACAATGGGAGGACAGATCTATGGCTCCTAAGTATGCAACAAAGTCAAGAAGGTTTAGGATTTTTGTTGGGAAGTATTTGTATAGGTATTTTTATACCTCTAGTAGATTTCAAATAATTTTTCCTCAGGTAGAAAACAAAGGTTGGAAGTGTGATAGAGAAAAAGAGAGAGGTAACTGGGGACATGTTTTTGGGGAGTGTAATGAGCTGGCAAATTTTAAAAACTAACTATAAAATATGCTGTCAGAAACAGTGGGGGAGCAAATGGAAATGATTAATTTAAAGTGGGACACAGACTCCACATTGACTAGACCTACTGAAAATGGGATCTTTAGAAATGAGAAGGAGCAATTTACACATAAATAAATGGAATTTATGGCTAAAATATATGCAAAATAATGCTCAGGAGGAGGGGTGAGGTTTAAGGGAAGGCAGAAATTGAGCAATGTATGGAATGTTGGACTAAATGACAGGCACTGTAAAGAAAGAAAACATATGTAATGTATAATGTATGTAAATGAAATTACTTTAAAATTAACATATCACCTAGGCTGCTTGACTGTTATGACGTCCGTGTCCTTAGCAAAGGACGGACTTTTGTACCTACATCTCGTGCTAATATCTGTGAGACTGTAAATAACTTAAGGGATTTTGTCAAAAGGTTGAATTTGAAATTTTTATATAATAATGTTAATGATAATAATAATGAAAGAGTTAACATTTCAAGAGGCATGTTTAATAAACCAAGTTGTTTTAATCCTCCATTAAGGTCTGAATTGGAGGCTTTTCAAAATGTTATAGAAAAGCAACTGAGAGATTTGTTGATGAATAAACCTGTTAACAAATATTTTTTATTTAACTTGTGATGAGCACCTTGCTTTAAATAGAAGTAATGATGAAAATATAGTGGTATTAAAAGCAGACAAAGGCAATTCCCTAGTAGTTTTTGATAAAGATGCATATATAAAAGCTATAGCAGAGATGTTGCAAGATGCCAACTGTTATAAAAAAGTAACTCTGACTGTCCACCACTGAGGCCAACTGTTGCTAGTGGTGGTAGTAAAACTGAAGCCATGGTTACATATATTGATAAGAAGCTGCAAAAGGTAGTAGAATTAGGCGAGGCTTATATACGTGACACATTAGCTTTTACTAAAAGTATTAAAGAAATAGAAGCAGGAGAATATGATCTCCTGGTTATTATGGACGTTAAGTCTTTATACACTTTAATACCCAATACCACTGGAGCTGAGTATGTCAGATTGGAGCTATTGAGATCTCGGTTTTATGAAGTGGATGAAGTTTTATTGATCTTAGACATTTTGGATGTTATATTGTCTTATAATTTTTTTGAATTTAATGGATTTTTTTTTACCAACAAACAAATGACATTGCTATGGGGGCCACTATGCTACGCCAATTTGTTTATGACAGCTTGGGAAAACCAATATATTAAAGAAAATGAACATTATTGGTCAATTTATAGATAATGTTTTTTTCATTTGGAAAGGTGACCTAGATGAGTTATTGTGTTTTTTAAATGAAGATAATGATGCTTGTGAATATTTGAGTTTTACCTGGAAATATAACTCTAAATAAAATAAGTTATGTACTTGCCATAATGTTCCATGTGAGTTGTTTATCTTGCCTTTATTCTCACTGATGGGTTCGGAGCCAATCCTCGGCTCTGACATGGCCGTAAGCACAGCTCAAGGTTTAGCAATAGCTTGCGACCAAGCCCCTTATCCCATGATGCACTGCTGGAATTACCTCAGATCTTGTTTGCTGCATGCACTATATCCCTGAAAGATGTCCACTCTTCCAAAAAGGAAAAAGAATAATAAGAACTGAACAACCAGGATGATACCAACCTCTGAGTCAAATGTCAGCCAGATGGGGGATGGAGGGAGGGACGTGAGAATAAAGGCGAGATAAACAACTCACATAGAAAGTTATGGTAAGTACATAACTTCTTTATGTGAAGTTGTTAAATCTTGTCATTTATTCTCACTGATGGGTAGCATCCCTAGCACCCACAATCCTGGGTGGCTCACAGGAGTACATTTTTCAGGACCATTGAACCAAAAGAAGCCCTGTACTTGGAGGCCTTATCCACGTTGTAATAAGTGATAAAAGTATGAGGCTTAGACCAAGTGGCTGCAGCGCAAATGTTATCAAGGAGCAATTTGCTTTGAAAAGCAGAAGACGTAGAAACGGCTCTGGTTGAATGAGCCTTTACTTTGTGTGGCAAAGGTATGTTAGCAGTTGCATGAACAAATGAGATACAATCCGATAACCATTTTGAAAGGGTTGTTTTAGCCACTGATCTACCTTTTCTGGCCTCCGAAAAGGATACAAAAAGTTGATCTGATTTCCTAATATCCTTAGTTCTATCAAGATAAATTCTGAGCTGTCTGTGCATGTCAAGTTTGTGCAGCATATATTCTAATTTGTTGGAATGGTTGGAAAAAAAGACTGGCAACTCAATGACCTGATTGATATTAGACTCAGAACAGACTTTAGGCAAAAAGGAGGGGTTTGTTCTGAGAGATACTCTATCAGCATGGAAAATCATATAAGGAGGTCTGATAGATAATGCTTGAAGTTCTGACACTCTGCGGGCAGAAGTAATGGCCACTAGAAAAACAGTTTTCCAGGAGAGAAATGTGAGATCACAAGATGATGCTGGTTCAAAGGGGGAAAGAATTATTTGAGATAGCATAAAATTCAAACTCCAAGGAGAATAAGGAGACTTCAATGGGGGCCTCATGTGAAAAGTACCTTTGAGAAAAACCTTAGATAACTTATAGGCCATAATATTTAAACCATCAATTCCAAGATGGAAATTGGATATAGCAGCTAACTGAACCCGAACTGTAGCAGCTGCTGCTCCCTTCTTACAAATCATAGTCAAAAAAATCTAGAATGGGCGACAAAGGAGCTTGAAAAGGATCAATTTTTTGTTTGCCGGCCCAAATGGAGAACCTCTTCCACATACTGCAATATATTTTCTGGTGGAAGGCTTACGGGAAGACAATAGAATTTGTCTTGTGTCGTACGACAGGGAATGAAGCCTGGCTACGTGGGGAACTGGATCAGCCAAGCAGTTAGCTTCAGTGATGGCAATGAAGGATGAAGGTCCCCTGACAGGTGTGTCAGCAGATATGGAGCTGGGTCCAGGATCTACGGATCCTCCAGCAGGTGATGGTGAAGAAAGGGAAACCAAATCTGTCGAGGCCAATGGGGGGGCTATAAGAATGAAAGTCCTTCCCAGCAACTTTGCTTTCTGTAAAAATCTGGGTATCAATGGGATTGGAGGAAATGCATATGAGAGATCTGGAGACCAATCGTGTATAAATGCGTATCTCGGGGGATGTCCCGGAGGTGGTATCAGAGCAAAGTAGCTTCTGCATTTGGTATTGATATGACTGGCAAAAAGGTTGCAGCAAGGCTGGCCCCATTTGCGGAAAATCCTGTCCGCAATGTCTTGATTGAGAGACCACTCATGAGGCAACAAAATTGCCCTGCTCAGCTTGTCCGCTATCACGTTGGATTTTCCCCAGAATGTGCATTGCTAACAGAAAATGCTGGGATGACACAGCCCATTGCCATACTCTGAGGGCTTCTCGACAAAGGGGGTAAGGCTTGGTTCTGCCCTATTTGTTCAAGTACCAGGCCACTGACATGTTGTCTGTCTGAATTGCAATCATCCCTACAGGAAGAGAGTCCTGAAAGTACTGCAATGCCAGAAGTACTGCTCTCATCTCTAGAACATTGATATGCAGATGTGACTCTTCATCCGTCCATGTGCCTTGGGCCGTCTTTCCCTGAAAATGCCCCCCCCACCATATCAGGGAAGCGTCTGTGGTCACAGTGGCTACTGAGGGGTAGAGCACAAAGGGTCATCCCATACTGACATGAAGAGACGTCAACCACCACTGAAGTTCTGTCTTGCATGAGTTTGTGATGAGGATGATATGGTTCATTGGCAATTCCTAGTAAGACCGTTGGGTGAATAGAAGCCATTAAAGAATTCGCATAGGCAGACTTGTGAGAGGAATGGCTAATAGTGCTTGCTGCCCCCATCAAACCTAATACTTTTAAGACCTCTGAGGCTGGAGCTCTGTTCTTTGAAACCAATGAGGTGATGTGCTGGCGAAGCAGTGAGACCGTTTCGGCTGGAAGACGTAGAGTGGTGGTTGAGTTATCTAACTCTGTTCCTATAGACGATATGCTGCGATGGTGACAAGGCAGACTTTTTGATGTTGACAGTAATGCCTAATTGGCTGCAGAGTGTCAGAGTGGATTCACTTGCCTGAATCAGTTGATGCCTGGTGGTGGAGGTAAGAAGCCAATCGTCTAGCTATGGGAACACCTGAAATCCTTTACGCCTCAGGTGAGCTGTGACCACTGCCATGCATTTGGTGAACCCTCTGGGGGTTGTAGTGAGACCAAAGAGCAGGGCTCGAAACTGATAGTGACTGGCTCCTAGCCGGAAATGCAGGTGATCTCTGGAGTGTCTGTCCATCTTTATGTGGTAGTACGTGTCCTTGAGATCAATGGAACACATCCAATTACCTTTCCCTAAAAAGGGAAGTATGGACTGAAGTGTGACCATTCGGAACTTCTCTTTCTTCACAAATTGGTTGAGTCTGCTGAGGTCCAAGATGGGTCTCCAGTCCCCTGTTTTCTTTGGAACCAAAAAGAATCTTGAGTAAGTTCCGAATCCTGTTTGGTCTGCTGGGACTGGCTGGATGACTCTTTTTTTTTTTTTTTTTTTTTTTAGCAACTTGTGGACCTCTATAGTTGCTTGTTCCCTGAAAATGGGTGGAACAGCCGTGATTCTCTTGACAGGAATAGGGGGGAAGAGAATGGTATGAAATACCCTGTGGAGATAATGCTTTGTACCCAGGTATCAGATGTTATGTCTAGCCAGGCTTCTGAGTATAAAGACAAATGACCCCCGACTGCCTCCAGAGCAGGACAGCCAGGCCTCCTTTCAGGAGCACTGGTAGGGCTGACCAGAGAATTGACCTCTGTCACCCTGCTGTTGCAGAAATCCTCTGCCGTGCAGGCGGCATCTTCCATTATAAGCCCCTCCTCTGCTTCTAGAGGGAGTATCGCCACGTGTGTCCTGAAAGGCTCCTTGGGCTTTTTGGAACCATATCTTTCCACCCTTAGGGCCTTTAGGATAAGGTCGAGTAGGGGTAGAAAAGATGACTCCAACAGCAGAGTCTTTCCTTCCTACTCACACCTGGTCAAAGTTTCCTTGACCTTGGGCCCAAACAAGGATGAGCCATCAAATGGGGTGTTGATAAATGAAGACTTGAAGGGGTCCGCGAAGGAACAGAGACGTATCCAGGCATGTCTACACAGAGCAATACCTGAACTTGCGGCCCTACTCGACCCATCAGCTGCATAAGATATGAGGCGCATGGATGAGTTCACAAGCGAGTTTAGAGTAGCGAGCTGGTTGGTAACTTTAACAGAACAGAAACAAAGCAGATGGGGCAGAATCTGGTAGGAAAATACTTGAACTGAAAAAAACAAACTGCAGTAGTGCAAAAGTATTTAATAAAACACACTGTTAAGTATACTCTTTAAAAACAAAAGATTAGCGCTTTCGTACCCAGCATGGTACTTCATCAGATCTAAAACTTTACTGAACAGTTACAATTTAAATAGAACTAACAATTAATGCTGCAAATCACGCGACTTCAAAATGGGTTTAAGGGGAATTAACTCATTTAACCCCTTAATACCTGTGGCTTGCAAAAGTAACATCCATTTTATCTCTTGACATTCTGTTTTGTTAATTAAATCACCACCTCTAACACTAGGCTGACATACCTCCAGAACTAAAAATTTAAAATAATGATCACTGCTCATTAAAGCAACATGTTTTGCAAGTGCATTTTTACTATCATTCTTCCGAATGCTATACAAATGCTCACGTATCCGGTCCCTTTAACACCTGTTGGTTTTACCTACATAAAACATTTTGCAGAGTTCACAAGATGCTAAATACACAATATTCATCGTATTACAGTCAGCAGTGACTTTAAGTTCATACACATGCCCGGTCACAGGATGCACAAATATATCATCATTGTTAATATGAGCACACATGGTGCATCTCCGACAAGGGAGAGTCCCTAACTTATCGCCTGTATTACTGTTACCAGTAGCTTTGTTGGACTTGTAACAAAGCAATCTCTTAAGACATTTCTGGTTCTTAAAAGTAAAATGTGGTGTCTCTCTCAACACCTGCTTATATTTAACATCAGATTGTAGTAGTTTCCAATGTTTCCTAATGATATCACATACAACAGAAGAATCATTAGAAAAAGTAAGGTACATTCTAGCCTTGTTTGACTGATTCACTATCCTACAATTAACCAAGTCCATATTTGAATTCAAATAAGGCTTCAAACGAGTGTCCCTGAATGAGACAACCTTGTCTTGTGCTTCATATATATCATTTTGTGAATAACCTTTATGTCTAAAGTTACTGGAAATTCCTTCAAAAGATTCATACATGCGGCTGTCTTTTGTGTGCAGCCTAGCTGATCTATAAAATTGCCCTTTTAACACATTTCTCTTAATGGATTTAAGATACATACTTTTAGCATGTAGGATGTTATTAGTCTTACAGGGTTTAGTGTGAATCTCTGTATCAATACCATCTGGGGCTAAAATAACCTGCACATCCAAAAATGAAATCTTTTCATTGGAAGAGCTAAATGTACACTTCAGAAAATTCGTACTGCTGTTAAGGTATGCAACAAACTCACATAGGGAACAGTAGTCATTATCTCAGACAAAGAAAACATTGTCCACAAAACGACTATAATGGAGGATAAATCTAGAAAAATTGTTATCATTGAGCACAAACTCATACTCCCACTGAGTCATGACAATTTTGGCATAGCTATTTGCACAAACTGTGCCCATAGCTACGCCCATTTGTTGTAAGTAATAAGAACCTTCAAACATAAATAGGTTATGATCCAAAATAATATCTACCAGGGAGCAGATCAAATGAACCTTAGTAGTATTATATACACTGTGCTGTGCTAAAAAAGCCTGAAAAAGTCAACCCCTATGTCATTAGGGATACAAGTAGAAAGTGAAGTAACATCCATAAGTAACTAACAATACTTGATTGTTAAATTAATTTGACCTCCATTCATTTAATCTCCATAAGAAATGTTTAGTGTCCTTTACAACATACTCAATGGTTGGTAACTTTGTCGGAAACTCCTGCAGCTACCATACTCTGGAAAGTATCTCCTAGCTCTTTCAGGAGATCTCTTTGGAGTCTGGTGAAGTGGGTTAGATAGTTCAGTGATCGAAGAGAAAAAGTCACTGAACTAAACATGCATTTCTCATATCTATCCATGATCCTAGAATCTCTGTTAGGAGGATGGATAGATGAGGAAGTTTCAGACATTTCCTTCTTGGTGGCCGCCGCCAACACCATGGCATCAACAGGCAATCCCTTAGTCAAAAAAGGTTTATCCACGGGGATGGAGATGAACTTCTTTGGCCACCGAGGGACAGGTTCCATGGACTCCGGCGACTCCCACACCCTATGAGAGATCAGATCCATGAGCTCGTCGTAAGGTGGAGACACCCAAGAGGTGGAAGGTTGAGACCCGAAAGCCATCAGAAGCACTTACTCATCCTCGGTAGGCTTTTGGACTGCCAATCACCCCTCTGCCTAAGGATCTCTATTATCTCCATAAGGAGATATCCTCAGAGGGGGATCGGTTCATCCAAGTCAGTGTCAGATGTCAAAGACTCCTGTGGGGAGTCCAAGTGTCTCCTCTTACACAACCTCTTCCTGGGAACCTCCTCAGCTGGAGCCTCTGGAGAAGTTTCGGAAGAGCAAGGGGTGCCCTGTGGGGCTACCTGAGGCTCAGGGTCTCTATGCTTGGGTTGGCTGATGGAAACAGAAGCAGACACATGCGCTTGAGGGGAGGAGGAAGCTGGACCTGATGCTGAAGATGTCCTTGGAGACATGACTCTCCTCATAGCTTTGAAAGCACCACGGCTCCGATGAGGAGGAGTAGACGGACCCAAAGGAATCATTTGATCCTACCGCACCAAAGCCATTGGCTCCGAGCCTGAGGTAGGAGCCAAGCTCATCCAAGCCGAAGCCCCGAGAGGAAGAGTTGGCACCGACAAGTCGGTACGACTATCCCCCCCCGGACCCGACAGGAGTGTCGGCTCCTAGAGTCCCCGGTCGGTGCCGAGGACATCCGAGCAGATGGAACCGAAGATACCAGAGCAGGTCTCGACTCCACAGGATCAACAAACATCAGATTGTCCTCCTCCAACTCCGAGGGTCCGGTACGGCTCGGAGGAGGAGCAGTCAAGTCCGGGGTGAAGGTCTTCAGCTCCGACGGAAATGTCGGATCCAACAACAATTTGGCAAGGCCTGGTTCCCTTAAGAGTTTCTTCACCAACCGGTCCATATCCAGATCTGAGAGGCTAAGACTTTGATGAATGCACAGACTGTGCTGATTGAAGCAGAGGAGATGATGGCGTCTCAGACACTGGCTCCAAGGCTGTGAGCCAACTCCGACAGGAAGGGACACTCGGTTCTGAGGCCAGTGGAACTGATGGCCCTGAATCCTCCATTATTTTAACCTTCTTAGATCCCTTAGGATCTGCTGAGGATTTTGAAGACTTTGAGGACTTTCTGGCACCATCCTGGTCACTCAGTGCTTCAGAAAAGGGGTACTTTAGCAAGCCTTGATCTACCAATTTTCTCTTCTTTTCTAACAATACCCTGGATGAAAAAGAATGGCAAATGCTGCAAGATTCTTGTAGGTGCACTGCTCCCAAACAATATATACACTGAACGTGCCCATCAGTGACTAACATATTTTGTCCACAGTCTGGACATTTCTTGAAGCCAGATTTGTATCCACAACTCTATCACAACTAAATAGAAAAGTTTAACAGCCACTTAAACAATGCCCAAAGAGGCGACACTAAATATATATATATATATATATATATATATATATATATATATATATATATATATATATATATATCTATAAGTACATATATCACTAACAATAGACTACTCTAATCCACTAAAGGCCAAAGCCAAAACTAGCTGAAGAGGCCACTAACACAAAAAAAAAAACATCCAGAACAACTAATATTATATGGAAGGGGCTAACACTCTAAATAACACTCTAACACACACCTAAAACTATAAGAATATCAGAAAAAAATTTGTAAAACTTGCTAATTTGTAGAAAACAGTCTCGAGCAATGCTGGAAACCAAGAGATCAGTGCTGCAGCAAACTAGATATGAGGTAATTCCAGTACTGCATCATGGGATAAGGGGCTTGGTCTCGAGTTATTGCTAAACCTTGAGCTGTGCTATCGGCCGTGTCGGAGCCAAGGATTGGCTCCGAACCCATCAGTGAGAATAATCGGCGAGATTTAACAACTTCACATCATTTGTTTTTTAGATGTTGAGGTGTATAAGAAAGAAAATAAGCTTTTTACAAAGATTTACAAAAAGAATATTCAGAACAATACTTATCTTGATTATGATAGTATGCACCCAATGCAAATGTTTAGAAATGTATAAATGCATGTGCACATCTATTTGCTAGTTAGATGCATAGACATGTCTGTTGCTATAATACTATGTAGAAATAATAGTCAGTTAGATGCATGTATTTCTGTTTTCTAGTATACATATATTAAAGGGTTAAACTGTTCTTAGCTAAAGTGGCATTCATTCATGCAATGTAACATGCTGGTACAGCTTGAGAATGTTCAGTGTCTGGAACATGCTTCAAGGACTACAGATAAGGATCCAGGTGCGACAAAAGAACTGTTACGTAATTCACCTTGAAACAAGAACACAAAGGAGCATTACTAACAGACTGCATGACATCACGTGCAGGGGTATCCAAAGACAGTTTTCACAGACCAGAAAAGACTCCCTAAATACCAAAGTAATGACTTTGAAAGTTCCAAAGGACTGCTTTCATAAGAATGTATATATGTGAGATGTAGTCTGATTTCTAGGGAGATCTGTTAGAGCGGTTTCATAGAGAACATCATATATCCTGTATTGAAAAGAAACCTGAAGACCTTAAACCCTGCAAGCTAAACAGTATTGTACGTCTCGTCTGATATACAGACAGTTACTTTAATAGTTATTGCGCACAGTTTAAAAGGGTAATAATCTGCAAAGTTTATGTGCAGTCATCACACTTTGGTTTTCTACAAGGCATGCAGCATTCAGCACAGACATCTAAACATCTACAATTAATTTATCATTGTCAAAGGTCAGTTGAAAAGAATTAGTGATTTAACTGACTATGATGACTTGCTTCTTAAAGAAAGTGAAGCTTTGAGCGTGTAATTTTTTGTGTGAGGTTACCCTGAGAGCATAGTCAAAGAAAAACTAAGAGAAATTAAGGAAAACAGGCAAGGACAAAATGTATATAAAGTAATTTCTGAACCTCATTGTAAACATGAAACTAAAGACTATGGAGTAGGGATGGTTGTTCCATATTCTGCAGATGGTAAGCAGATTAAAAGTTTATTTAAAAATGACCAGAAAGGTTCCAAATACAGCAGACACAGTAATACTTTATTCGAAAAACTTGAACAGGTAAGTGCTTTCACGATCTCAACTCCGTTTCATCAGACCATACTAAATAAAACACCACAACTGATGGCTATTTTAAAAAGTGAAACAACCAATCAGGTTAAAGTCTAAAAGAGGGTAGTCAGCCCATTATAAGTATTTTGCAATATATGGTACTGATATAAACTTGCTTAGTACTCACTTATAAAAACAGCCTAAAAATCAAAAACATGTCTATAAAAAACAACATAAATATAATATGAATATACTATTTAAAATCGTGAGCATGGTATAACCAGTAAAAATGTGACTCATGAAAAATAGCACGTAAGAAAACAGACTAACAGTATACACACAGATAAAATATAGCATTTGTTATAACAACCAGATCTAGGAGTGTTTGAGTGCTCTAGTTCTTAGAAAGGGTTTAAGTGATACCTTACTATTTAGACCTGGGGGTTTATCAGCTTGTAGTTGTAAAATCCATTTCTGTTCTATAGATGCAGTCTTATTTTTGAGGTCACCACCCCTGATATTAGCATGCACAAGTTCTAAAGCTAAAAACTTAAACTTATGACTAGGGCCTGCTTGAATAACATGCATAGCTAGGACGCTAGATTCTTTCACATTCCGAATATCTCACAAATGTTCAAGGATCCTATCCTTAAATGCTCTGTTTGTCTTACCTACATAATAAGAAAAACAAGTGGTACAAAAACAAAAATACACCAAATTCTTGGTATGACAATCTGCATAAAAACGAGTGTCAATCTTAAAACCACGTTGAGGATGGAGAAAGTGACCCCCCCCGTATGTATATACACACAGGCCATACATCTTCTACAGGTATAAGTGCCCATTCTATCAGATTGAGCATAGCTAGAGGGATTCAGTGGTCTATAGCATAATTGATTCTTAAGGGATTTATTATTCCTGAATGTGAAATCAGGTTTATTGCCAATCACACCTTGTAATTCAGGTGCAGTTAATAAAATGTCCCAATTAGCACTAATAATGTCACATACCATACTAATGTTACAAGCAAAAGACAGAGGCATTCTGACCTTACTACCAACATTAGTGGTAGTGCAGCTCTGATCAACAACTTCATCTAAGATCTGTATGGGAGTAGAAGTACGATTTGTGCTAAAATACGGTTTGCAGCTACCCTTCCTCTCCTTCCAGGCTTCAGATATTTCAGTGTCGATAACATCCCTTTTATACCCACTGCTCACAAATTCTTCCTTAAGTGACATGAGGGCCATTACTAACTGAGCATCATCACTGTGTAGAAGCATAATGTGAAAACTTTGTCCACAAAGCACATTGAGTTTAGTGTGATTAGGATGCATACTGTTATTATGTAAAATATTGTTTCTTCTAACACTCTTCCTGTACACGCTAGTGGACACAGAGTATAGGGCATCCCTACTGATCTGTACTTCTAAAAACTCTGTGTGGAAGAATATTTATAAGTAAATTTAAGAAAAGCATTCACTCCATTTATATACTGTAGAAATTCCAGTAGGGATTCCTCAGAACCTTGCCAAAGCAAAAAAATATCGTCCACAAAACGCGTGTACCATCTAATCGATGTGATCGTCTGTGATACTTCAATTTTATTTCCTCTGTGGTTTCTTTATCAATTACGATGTTTTTCTTCATTTATTTATTTAAAAACAGCTGGAAAAGTTTAAGTAGTTTCCCAGAACTTAGGAAAGTGGTAGGTGATGTACCTACATTTATTATTAAAAAAGAAGAATTTGAAAAATGTTTTCCAAGATAAAGTTAAATATCTAGGTAAAAGAAAAGAAATAGTTTGGAAATGTTTAAATTGCAGTTACTGTAGGTTTCTGTTTAAAGGTCCAGCTGAAATTTATATTAACTTAGAATAAAAGTGTATAACACAAATATTTGTAGATGTAAATTTGCACTTTGTCTTCTCTGAATGTGCTTCATATTATATTGGTAGAACCACAGGGGAACTTCATAGGAGAATGAAAGAACATTTATATGCTATCCAGAAGGGGGATACTACTAATGCACAAGGAAAGCATTATAGTACTACTAATGGGTCACCTAGATTGTTAGTGTTGGAAAAGGTTTCCCATTTTTGACAGTAGACTTGAGGAAGAAAAAGAAGAATTAGACTGAAGAGAACACTGTTGGATATTAAAATTAAATGCTAGTTATCCTCCTGGCCTGAATGACAAAGAAAAATTAAAAATTTATTTATAAAGAAAAATGTTAAAGCATGGAACATGGCAGGGATGTATATTATTATAAATATTCATTAATTTTATCAATTTTATGAATGTTTCTCCAAGATGGATTTATATTTGAGTTTAATATATTTTTTAATTGTTTTTTTTTTAACTTGTTTTCATGTTGACTCATGTACCTCAGAGGGGCTAAAAACATTAGGCCTCCAAGGAGAGAACCAATTCCGGCATGGGACCTCAATTATGTTTTGGAAAAACTCACACTGCCTCCTTTCGAGCCAGCCTCAACAGCGGATATAAAATTCTTATCCTGGAAAACAGCTCTGCTCCTAGCAATAACCTCTGCAGGATGAGTCTCGGAGTTACAGGCACTCATGGCTGTGGAACCTTTTATCATTTTTCACCCAGACAGGGTTTCTCTGAGGACAAACCCAACATTTATGCCTAAGGTGGTGTCCAGTGTGGCCCTCAACCAAACCATTCACTTGCCTACCTTTTATCCAAATCCATAGAATAAGGTTGAGAAAATTCTGCATTCTTTGGACATACACAGGCAGTTACGCTTCTACTTGGACAGAACTAAAGCTTTCAGAAAGACTGAGCAACGTTTAGTGTCATATGCTGCAGGATCACAAGGAAAGGCCATCTCAAGACAGACTATTTCTAAATGGATAGGCCATTGCATCCGTTTCTACTATTTTCAGCATGGCAAATCAGTGCCTAAGGGCATTAGGCCTCATTCTACCAGAGCAGCAGCCACTTCAGCAGCCTTCCTCAGAGGAGTACCAACCAAAGATATCTTAGAGGCTGCAACTTGGAGTTCAGTGCACACTTTCACAAAGAACTACCACTTACCTCTTTACTCTAAATCCAGAGCAGGTTTTGCCACTGTAGTTCTGCAGGGCCTCATGGCCTCTCCTAATCCTATTTAGCCCAGCCACCCATCCTCAGCTTTGGGATTCAACCCAAGAGTAATGACTGCAACATTGAAACACGATGAACATAGTACAGTTGTGTACCTACCATAAATATAGATGTTCGAGTGTATTCACTGTTGCAGTCCAGGTTACCCACAAACCATCCCCCTTTTCTTTGCTGGGTCTTATCTGTGCTTCTCTATCCTATACAACCTATTTGGTGTATTTGCTTGTAGATGAAGAAAATGTTATTTTTGTGCATGCATATTTATTGGCATATTTTTTCAGCCTACCAATTTGGGGGCACCTGACATCTGGGGCAAGAAAGACTGAAGAAAATGGCGTCGGCTGCATCTTTTATACCCATGGCGCACTGACGTCAGGGAAGAAGCGACAGCAACCGACGCTGGACCTAGACTTTGGAATTCTGGCCGACTGAGGGTAGCCTGCCAGCAGGATAACCCAAGAGTAATGACTGCAACAGTGAAACACGATGAACATCTGGGAGTTTATTCCAGAGGAATGACGATCTCTGGGAGATATATCTGTCTCTCCAGCATGTCCTGTTAATATCGCAGGCTAGGTTAAGTTCCCTGGAGCAAGTGAATCTTGTCCCATTGGACTTGCAGATGTGTACCATTTCCATTAGGGCAGGGTCGGACACTGCTTTGTAGGCCAGACACAAGTTGCCTCTCAGTAGTCTATAAGGTACAGAATACAGCAACAGGGCTTTCAATCTATCCACATAAGGTCATGTTTTATAGACCCTGTATTGTCTTGGTGAGGAGCCTTTGTGGTATCTCCAGTTGCTGCAGGTGTCTGGTGAGGAACATACAGAAAGGAGTGTTGTACTCCACTACTGGTCTGATGAGGGTCAAATACAGAGGAGTTATAACATCTTTAATCCTGCATGCAATGACCTTACTTACAAGATACGCAATGTAAAAGGCTTAGCTTACCACTGTGGACACATGGTGATCAAAGTTTAGGTTGCTATCAACCTGTGAACCCAAATCTCGCACCACTGGGTTTGAGCTTAGGGGGATACTGTCTATGTTGTAATTTGCAAGGACATCCCCTTTGCCAAAGGGGATAATAATGCACTTTTTTGTATTTAGTTTGAATCCATAGCTTTGGCACCAGTCGTTTGTGTTGGCCCCTTTTGTAATATGTTAACATCGTTAGGAGACTCGGAGATTGCAGCCAGTTTGCACTTGTCACTGAACTTTGTAAGCCATAGGCCATCAAATTTTGCCTGGACTTCTAAGAAATAGACACCAAATTGCAGAAGGCCCAACACAGATCCTTGTGGTGCACTGTTGGTAACTGGTCTAGTGGCAGAGGTGGAATCCCCACCTTTGACTGTATGCGTTCTGTTGGTGAGGCAGTTGGCTACCTATCTAGTGACATATAGGTTAATATCCAGCTAAGAGAGTTTCTTAATGATACCCAAGTGGGGGAGTGTGTTGCAAGCCTTGGCTAAGTCAAGATAGGCAGTATGTACTGTTTTGGCTTCAGGGCTTTGGTAACATTCTTGAAGAATTCTACCAAGTTTAATAAACACGATCTTCCCTTAATGAAGCCAAATTGGGTCAGGTTGAGAGTTTTAAGGTCACCTATGACTTTGTTAGTAAGGTCCATGATGATTCTTTTCGTGGTCTTGCAGATGAGGCTGGTTAGGCCTATGGGTCTGTAGTTCCCAGGGTCAGTTGTTTGATGGACACACTTTGTGAAAGGGGATTTCTGTTGCTGTTTTCCACTCGGTTGGAACAAAGTCAGTGTTTATTCTGTGTTTGAAGAGAGTGGCAAGTGGTTCTGCAAGGTCCTGTTTTAGCTTATTTATTAAGCATTCTGGGATGTTATCTGTTCCCACAGAAGCCATGTTTTGGCCTTGAATAGCATGGTTATCTCCTGCTCTTTAGAGATATACATGTTTTGAGGTTATGACAGATGAGAACAGGAAGGTGAAGTTTGTGCTAAATCTGTCAGCTAGCAGGTTGGCAATTTCCTCAGGTTTAGTATGAGTGGTACTGTCCACTACTAGTTCTGCACAAAGCTGCGGCTTCCTTTTTAGATTTCAGATGTAGCTAAAGAATGCTTTATGATTACCATTAGCAAAGTATGCTAACTTAGCTTCGTAATTAGCTTTAGAGGACTTTACAAGATATCTGATTTGCTTGTTCAAGCTGTGTAGGGTTGTTGTTCTCCTGCTGAGTTAGTTCTCCCTTGTTCTCAGACATCAGTTTCTTCCTCTAGTTATATAACCTATTTATATTTGAGGTCCACCAGGGTGGCTTGTTTTTTTATGAGGACCTGGTTTTGATCTGTTCTGGTACAGCCAAGTTTATATTATTGTATCAGTGGTTATACAATGCATTTCTGTACACCTCTGCATAGGAGTCTTTGTTTGCTATGTTAGCAGGGGGTTCAAAACTATTAATACCATCACTTAGTAAGCTATAGTTTGTTTTGGAGAAATTTTTCATTATTTTAGCTGCTGTGAGGGGGGATCATATCCAATCATTACTTCAAACATATGATCAGACCTTATCAGAGAGAGCAACACACAGGAGGTAGTGCAGTGATCCCCCCCCCCATGTTGGTGAGTACTAAATCTAAGACATTTGAGCCCCTTGTGGAACAAACTTTCTATCTGTTCCAGAGCATTTGTGTTGGCAAAGTCAAGGAACCTTACAGCAAGCATGTTAGTACTCGTATATGTCTCCCAGTTGAAGGAATGATAGCTGAAATCACCCATGACCAAGATGCCTGGCTGTATAGTGAGTAACTGTTGCAAGTTCAGGTAGGCAGTGTGTTTCTCTTGGTTCATGGTGAGGGGCATGTAGCTAAGAATGAAGTGGAAGGGGGTTTTACTTACAGTTAATTGGATTTGGATTAGCTCAAGAGAATCATACTGTTTAACCACTCTCAAGGTGTATTTGTCCTTAATGAGGATGGATATACTTCTGTCATTGGTTCTTTCATGCGTTTTTTGTGGTCTAAACATGTAGAAGGCATTGTAGTCTTGCACAGCCAGGCTTCTCTCTGTGGCCTTGAACCATGTCTCAGTGACTGCACAGGCATTTGCATCTTCCAAGTTGAGGAGTGTCTCCACAGAGTGCAGTTTCCTGTTTAGACTTCTAGCATTAAGCAGCATGACCTTCAGTTTGTCTCAAGTGGATTTTTTTACATTGGAAATTATTTTGTTGTGATGTTGCCTAAAAAAGCACAATGGGGGAGGCAAGAACCTTTGCCAGTAACTGAAAGCCAAGAGGTGGCACATGAAGACTATCCCTGGCACAGCAGCATGGTCTGCAAACCATGTCTTCCCAGTCTGACAGATACCGGATTCCTCCTGGATTGACACCAGAAACTAAGCCAATTGTTGAAGTCAATCATTTTATACTGAGGCATCATCCTGGGTGAAGGTAGAATGCTCCTTAGGGCTAGGGACATAAATGCCTGGAACACAATTAGTGAGTTCAGTCACGTATTTTCATATAGTCCAGAGAGTTATTCACCCCAAAATGGACTGTGATAGATTCATAGTGGTATTTGTTGTGGAGATACTTGAATGTGTGAGTGAGTTAATGGATCCTGGCATCTGACAGGCAGCTAACTGTGACCTTCTCCTTGTCCAGCCTAGTGAGGGGGACATTTGTGTGTCTGTACAGAGTACAGCTATACACAAACATGAGGCCTAAATACGTGAGAAGTTAAACAGTTTTAACATAAATTAACCAATAGGAAAGCCAAAACCTGATCCTTTTTCCAGCAATCCCCAACTCAGATGGGGCTTGGGCTACACATATCTGCCACAAGGGTGCAGCAAGTCCTTCTTAATGTAAGATGGATGGTTTTAGTGCTCAAGTGATACCAAACAGTCTAGATTCAGCAAGTCTGAATCTAGCCTATGCTTTATAAGACAGAGGTACTACAAAATGCAAAGCGCAGAATAACAACAGCAAAAAGCAGCAGAAATGAAGCAGCTATTTAGTTAAACACAGTTCACAAAGTGCAATGTAGGCATAACATGTACTTATTTTTCAGTTGAAATCAGTGGGTGCCTTGGATTTCTGTTCAGATGCACTCAAGATCTCTGGCTAAAGTCACCAAACTCTGAGCAGCATAGCCTTGAAAGTACCTATGAACCTATAAGAACATTAATATTATGCAACTTTAAAAACTCTCCTGTGAACCAAAAATTATTTGGATCTCCAGCTTCAGCAGCAGTCTGTAAAAAGTTTGGTCACTCAAATCACAGCACTAGATTACCGACATCATGTTTTCTGATCCTACAGTAGCTATGGCAGTGTCTATGAAGTGCTTTTTTTTTTATTATGCTAAACTTTATACTGCTAATCCCAGGAACCCAAATCATATGTAAGCAGTTAGAGAGAACCTTTCGTCAGTTTGCCCTCCCCATGTAACTCACCCAGTGGAATACAGAGGTTTCTGAAATCTTGAGTAGACAACCAAGTGGTTAGTCTCTGGGTTCTGAGAAGCTATCATTGGAGGGATAATGCTGGGACCCACAAACTTTTAAATCGTTTTGCCACCTTAGCCAATTACCTAGTAATCTTTGGTCAAGTTCCTATTTCATAGAAAAGTGCTATCCTGGTAGTTATTCAAAAGACTGGTGGCAACTTTTTCTTGGCAGTCTCTGGCTGATTTCCATTTTAAGTCATGATTATAAACTTGTCATGGCCATATTAGCAAACTGGCTTGCTAAACATCTTCCCTCATTAATATATCTTACCTAAATAGATTCTATCCCTGGAAGAATGATTTTACTTTTCTCAGCCTACTGAGCTTACAAAACTAAGACTAAAGCAATTCAAATCTCCCCCATACCCAGTTTAAGGATTTCCCTTTCTTAGATACTTCTGATTAGTTGACATATCTCAGTCTTTTTCTTAAGATGCTACTCTGAAAGTAACATTCTCGGATATTTTTGAGAAAACTAAAATTATATAGTCAACAATGGAAACTACATCTGTTTTGATCACTATCAAGAGAATTAATGTGGTGATTTGGTACATTTTGGCTCTAGTCATAACCTGCAAAGTACAGTTTTGTACCTACCATAAATGTAGATGTTCGAAGATCCACATTGCTGCAGTCCTAACACTTGGGTAGTCCGCTGTCCCAGTCGGCCCGAATACCAAAGTATAAGGCTGACGTCGGTCAAGGCGCATTAGTCTGACGTCAGGACGTCAGGGTACAAATGCGCATGACCGACGTCATTTCCTCAGTCTTTTCTTGCCCCAGATGTCAGAAGACCCTAAAAAGATAAGGCCAAAACCAAAAAACACCAAACACTCCTGTACCAAATATATATGCAATATATACAAATTTACAAAAGTACAACCCCACCCACACAACCACCCCTAAACACAGAGGGGAAGGAGGGAGGGTAAATTGACTGCAGCAATGTGGATCTTCGAACATCTACATTTATGGTAGGTACAAAACTGTACTATGTTCTTCATCTCACATTGCTGCAGTCCTAACACTTGGGTAGAATCCCAAAGCAGAGGTAAGGGAGGCTGGCAAATCACAAAGAAGCTGGAGCTGTCAACATGCCCTGCAAAATAGCCGTGGCAAAACCAGCCCTAGATTTAGAGTAGAGAGGAAGTTGGTAATGCTTAGAGAAAGTATGCACTGAACTCCAAGTAGCTGCCTCCAAAATATCCTTAGTTGCCACCCCCCTTAGAAATGCTGTTGAAGTGGCAGTAGCCCTAGTGGAATGAGGCCTAATCTCAGCTGGAATCTCCTTGCCATGATGGGAATAACAAAATGCAATGCAAAACCCAATCCACTTAGAAATAGTTTGTTTTGACACAGGCTTGCCCTGAGAACTCAAAGCAAAAGAAACAAACAACTGCTGAGACTGCCTAAACTTCTTAGTCCTGTTTAAATAATAACGCAACTGCCTGTGTACATCTAAAGTGTGCAAAATCTTTTCCCCCTTATTTTGGGGATCTGCATAAAAAGTAGGCAAATGAATAGTTTGGTTTAAAGCCACACTAGAAACCACCTTAGGCATAAAGGAAGGATTAGTACGTAATGATACCCTATCCTTATGGAAAATCAAAAAAGGCTCAACCGCCATAAGGGCCTGCAATTCAGAAACCCTTCTTGCAGAAGTAATGGCCAACAAAACGGCAGTCTTCCATGACAAGTATTTCAATTCAGCAGTAGCCATGAGGCTCAAAAGGTTGTAGAGTAAGTTTCTCCAACACAAAATTGAGGTCCCAAGCAGGAGTAGGAGCTCTACGTGGGGGTCTTATATTCTTTGCCCCTCTAAGAAATTGCTTGAACAAAGGATGAGAAAACAATGGTGGGTCACAATCATAGTGAGCTGAAATTGCTGCAGCATGAATCTTAATGGAAGAGAAAGACAAACCTTTGTCCAATAACTCAGTAAGGTATTGAAGAGCCACACTCAAATTAGGCTCAGAAACCTCCAAATCCTTTGCTGCACTCCAAAATAAAAATCTCTTCCATTTTTCTGCGTACACTTTCCTTGTACTAGGTCTTCTGGCTTCCATAATCACATTCAAAACTTGTTGAGGAAGTTGAGACCTGCTGTGGTTCAAAACAGAATATACCAGGCTGTTAGATGAAGAGAGTGAAGCTTGACATTGAGTAGATGACAGTCCCTCTGAGACAATAGGTGTGGAATCAAAGGTAAAGGCCATGGAGGCATCCTTACCAGACTCCTCAGTAATGGGTACCAGTGCTGCCGAGGCCAATCTGGAGCTATTAAAATCATCCTTGGCTTGTCTTGTCTGACCTTTAGGAGTACCTTTGGGAGGAGAGGCAGAGGTGGAAAGGCATACACATGAAGATTTTTCCAACTGAAAGAAAGAGCATCCACTTTCCAAGCTGTGTGATGAAACCTTTTGTGCAAAACTTTGGCAGCTGGTGGTTTAGTGGAGAAGCGAACAGATCTATGTCTGGAGTTCCCCATGACACTGTCAATTTCGAAATACATGAAGATCCAGTTTCCACTGTGGGGATCCATGATTTGCCTGCTTAACACATCTGCTAAGGAGTTCTGTGCTCCGGCAGAAACCTTGCCTGAAGATTTAGTTGCAAGCTGAGCGCAGTCTCCCACAAAATCATTGCTTGCCTGCATAGAGGATAAGAATGTGTTCCCCTTGTTTGTTGATGTACCACATGACAGTTGTGTTGTCTGTTAGAATCAACACCTGCCCTGGAAGAAGTAACTCCTTGAAAGCCATTAATGCAAACTGGACTGCTAACATCTCCTTCATGTTGATATGTAGATGCTGTAGTCTGGCAGGCCACTTGTCTTGTATCCACTTTCCATTCAGATGAGCTCCCCAAGCTATGTCTGAGGCATCTGTCGTTAGAATCTGACTCGCCTCTGGCCGGGTCACAGAGAGTCCCTTGTTTAGGTGACATTCCTGAGCCCACCACAAAAATTCCTTTTGGATGCAAGGTATTATTTGAATGACAGTGTCCAAATCCTGGCAGTGCTGTGTCCATACATTTTGAGATACCATTGCAGCTTCCTCATATGCAGTTTGGCATTGGGAAGCACCAGAATACAAGATGCCATGAACCCTAAGGCTTGAAGGACTGTCCTTGCAGTCAGCCCGGACTGAAGAGATAGTTGATGGAAGTAAAGGGAAAGATTCTTTTGTTTGTCCGGGGTTAAAAAGGCCATCTGGGTTGCTGTATTCAGTCTCACACCCAGAAAGCACATGTCTTGAGAGGGTACTAGACTGGACTTTATTTCGTTCACAGAATACCCCAGGCATCTTAGCACTGCTATCACATAATCCAAATGCTGAAAAAGGTCTTCCTTTTCTTGAGCCAGAATCAGGCAGTCGTCCAAGTAAGGATAGATTTGTATTCCTTTTAGCCTGATGTAAGCTATCACTGGAGCCAGAACTTTTGTGAATACTCTGGGCGCAGTAGATAAGCCAAAGGGCAATGCAGAGAACTGATAATGGGAATTCCCAGCTCGAAAACGCAGATACTTCCTGCAACTCAGTCTGATAGGCACATGAAGGTAAGCCTCCTTGAGATCTAAAGTTACCATCCAGTGATCTTTTCCCAGCAGAGGTAAAAGCTGTTGTAACGTCAACATTTTGAACTTGGGAATGTCCAGATAAGTGTTGAGGATAGATAAGTCCAAAATTGGTCTCCACGTGTTCCCCTTTTTTGGTACTAGGAACAGGCGAGAATAAAATCCTAGGCCCCTTTCTGGCACAGGAACCGGCTGAATGGCCCCTATTTGGAGAAACAGAGAAATTTGCTTGTGTGCCTCTTTTCTTTGTAGAGGAGGAATGTCTGGCATGCCTTTGAAAGGAGGCAAGGTATGGAAATAAAACCTGTAACCGTGGTGAATGATATCCAATACCCATCTGTCTTGGGTAATTAAATTCCAATTTTCTTTGAAAAGTGCCAGCCTTCCTCCCAAAGGTGCTGCCAGACGAGAAGGCTCTGGCAGCTGAAAAGGCAGGTCATTGGGTCTGCTTACGAAAGGACTGACCCCTGCCCTCACCAGAAGACTGAGCAGGTGAAC
This sequence comes from Protopterus annectens, assembly GCF_019279795.1. Lineage (NCBI taxonomy): Eukaryota > Metazoa > Chordata > Ceratodontiformes > Protopteridae > Protopterus > Protopterus annectens. Next base: position 819,856,950 of record NC_056728.1, on the reverse strand, counting down.
TTCCTGTTCTAGGCCTAAAAGAACCTTGAGCTCTGCCCCTACCACGTCTAGACCTACCCTTAGACTGGGAATCATAAGAAGGATATGTCCACCCCTTAGTAGGCCAATTTCTACTAAACTTCGGAGGCTGAACCTGCAAAAAATCTTTAACAGTCTGCATAGACTTAGCCTTGTCCTCCATTTTCTTTAAAACTGCTTCCACAGGCAAACCAAACAACACATCAGATTGTAACGGAGCATCTAAAATCCTTGTCTTGACATGCTCAGCCAAATTCTGATCCCTCAACCAGGCGTGCCTGCGAAGAACAGAACCAGTGGCAGCCACCCTCGAAGAGGCCTGTACAGCATCAAAACCACATTGCAAAGAATGCTTACCCACCTGTTCAGAAACATGAACTAAATCCTGCAACTCTTTACACTCAATACCTTCCGCCAGAGCATCCACCTTAGACTTCAATTGTGAAAGGAGATAATTTTGGTATTTTAACATGTGGAACTGGCAATTCAAAGCCCTCATGGCTAAAGTGGAAGAAGTATACACCTTCTTTCCCCATCTATCCAAAGCCCTTGCCTCTTTATCAGGAGGAACAGGATTTTTAACCACAGAAGCCTTAACACCTTTAGGCCCCTGAGAAACAGTTTCTGGGTCTGCCCTAGGACTCTTAAAAGATACTTATGAGCTTCAGGCACCCTATAATACCTATCCGGTTTAACTGGGGCAGGAGGCAAAGAATCAGGGTTCAGGGAAGCCTCTGCAAAAACATCTTCCACCACATCCAGTACAGGAGGTATAGCCAAAGGCCTATGCTGGGGTAAAACAAAAACTCCCTAAGCCTTTTCCTGGAATCAGAGAAATCTTGACCTTCCCATTTAAAATGCTCCCTCATGGAATGAAGTGTCTCTGAAAAGAAAAATCCTCAGGAGGAGAAGCCGAAGGAGTAGAATCATCTACATCAGAATCAGAATAAGGAGGATACTCCTGTAAGTCTTCAGCTGAAGACTCAGAAGCCTCCGAACACTGCTCAAAACTCTCAAGCTCAGGTTCCACCCTAGGCCTCTTATCAGGAGGGGGCATAGAACCTCTAATCATAGTAATCAAATCTTCTGCCATTTTAAGCATATGTTTCTTAGGCAGAGACCCTGAAGAACTAGGAGAGATACCCACTGAAGCTAAACCTTGCCTGCCTCTCGAAGAAGCCTTGGAAACAGAAGGGGAGGGCCTAACCACCTTAGGAAGGGAGGGGAGAACAGCTACCTGAGAAGCCCCCTCAGCCTGGCCTACCTCCTGAGAGGACACCTCTTGTAACAGTAAAGTCTCTCCCTAAGACTCCAAGGAAACTTCTGGCAGAACCTCCGGCTCCACCGAACCCTCTAAAGAACCGACGTCCGGGACAGACGGTTCTTCCAACCTAGGCTTTACTGCTTTGTCCTTGCGCTTTTTAGATGAAGCGGGCGTCGGAGCATCCGACGGCATTTTATAATTACAACGCTTCCCAAAAACTAACCTGGCACAGTCTAATCTTCTCTTTATAGTGCGTTTGTTAAATCTAGCACAAGAGCGACATCCAACAACGTTGTGCTCAGGCCCTAAGCAAGGTATACACAAGGTATGGTAATCCCTATGAGGTATCTGTTTCCCACAAGAAATACAGTTATTCACTTTTTCTGACATCCGGTTAAATACTGAGGCAAGAAAAAAACAAAATATTCCCCAACGGGGTACTTAGCCAACTTTGATTCGGTCTGAAACTCAGACTTCAGAAAATTTCAGAACGCCAACCTGCACTCGCAATACTGCTTCTGCATCGGACCATGCGGCAAAAAAGACTGAGGAAATGACGTCGGTCATGCGCATTTGTACCCTGACGTCCTGACGTCAGACTAATGCGCCTTGACCGACGTCAGCCTTATACTTTGGTATTCGGGCCGACTGGGACAGCGGACTACCCAAGTGTTAGGACTGCAGCAATGTGAGATGAAGAACATTCATAGTTTTGGGTGAAGATGAGAAAATCTGTCTTGGATTTTCTTTGGGCTAGAGAGAAACCCAGACCGCAGTGGCAACATCTTAGTCTCTTCTCTGGCACATGGGAGGGCTGGCGCTACTGTATTTAAAGTACTATGTAGCTGCATCCAGACTTTGTTAGTTGACCCCCTGTGAGTTCAGTATTATCAGTTAATATATAAGGATACAGTTTTAAGCAACATAGGAAATATTACCACATATGACAAATATGGGCTAAGAAGAGAAAGAGAGACACAGTCAGATTAGACTTGGATCTACCATTATTCCTTCAGTATTTTAACTACCGAGTTGGCTTTTAATACCACTGGCACTAGTGGGTGGTTGGATGACATTCTGGCTGTAGGTCACAGCCATCACTGGGGCCCTTAGATGTATATTAGATGCAGACTGTCCACATGCAATGGATTGAAATTTTAGGAAAAATTCTGAGAAAATGGTGAAATAATTAGATAGTCTAGTCTGCATATTTATTTATTTATTTAACATTTGTTAACCGGGAAAGTCCGACTAGGGCAGAGCCTATTTTCAGTGAAGGCAGGGGGAGAAATGGTGCAGATGCAGGATTTTGAATGTGGGGGAAACCGGAGTACCTGGAGGAAACCCGCATGAATGCAGGAAGGACATGCAGACTCCACAAAAAGGCACTCCAGCCGAGAATCAAACCGGAGAACCTCTTGCTGCGAGGCGACAAAGTTAACTGCTGCACCACTGTGCCGCCTTATATGTGATTAAAATCAAAACCTTCCATTGATATACTTGCTTATCTAATAAGTTGAAGGACAGCACACTTTATAAAAATTTTAAGGTAGACTGGCCTATATGGATCAAGTGGCTATTGGTTAATAGAAATGCAAATTATTCCAAAAAGGCATAATAAAAAAAAGTGCTTTTACCCAGAGAAAACTTGCTTGAAAAGTACTGAAGATGTGGAAGCAAGCCCTGCAATGCTAAGCAGTGAAGTAATGACTTGGTCTAATTGTCTTACCCTCCCCACCCTAAGAAATGCAACTTGCTCCACAAAGATTATTTTTTTAATGGAAATGTCAGTTTGCAAACTTTTATTCCCCCAGCAATGCTGACTAGGATTTTTCTAGATGTTTCCTCTGCTTGTTAGCTTTGCTCAGCCGGTGCTTTTAGAAATTGGTATTGTATCTTCTGGGGGTGCTCCCTCTTGCCAAATTCAAACAAGACCTACAAAGCAAATGTACAAGCATTTGGTCTGATCAGGTGGCACTTACATCTGTCTTGTTTTTCCTTAGACTTTGTTCCTTTCTTTCAACTATTAGTTTCTAGGAAAGTTTAACAATTGTTGATGCTAGTCAAGAAAATGTATTATTTGTAAAAGGAAACAAGTAACTTCTTCAACTGCTGATGAACTTATTCTAATGCTGAAATGGCTGGCAGAGTTGGATATAGTACAGACTAAGGGAATGGCCAGTGGACAGACAGTCCCCAGGACTGACTTCACTGCTTCACCTCAGGCAGCTTTTCAGTCATTTTGTAATGTTATTTTTTGTTTGTGCATGCTCTTGGTACTAATTATAATTGTATCAATACCCTGTTTGTAGGATGGCACTGTGTTTATGTTTACCTTGTTGTTGTTATGGTTCTCAATAAAAATGCATCATTTGAAAAAAAAAAGGACAATTGCACTTATCACCTCAAATCAACAGTGAAATTGCTTAAGCAAGGGTCTGCATATAATGCAAATTGTGGCAAACAAGCTCTGGGAATGGGGATGTGAGGGACATTATGGGACTAAGGGAAGGACTTGAATTTTGGGAAAGACCACGATACTTGCAGTACCCATTTCTTTAGCTGAAACAACAGTTGTCCCACTCCACAAAGGGGGAGCCACCACTGATCCCGAGAACTATCGACCTATTAGTCTGATGAGCCTGGTCTGCAAGGCCATGGAACGTATCATCATGGAACTCATAAACACAGAATTTGGTAACCTCCAAACTCTGGATCTCACCCAGTTAGGGTTTGTGAAAGGCAGATCATGGCTCCTGAACCTGAATGACTTCTTTGAGGCAGTCACCAAAGCCGTGGATGAGGATAAGGTGGTTCACACAGACTATCTTGACCTCGCCAAGGCTTTTGACACCATCCACCATTCTAAAATTATAGCTAAACTCACTAAACTAGGTATAAATCCCTACATCACAAGATGGGTTGCCAACTGGCTCACTGACATAACCCACCCTGTAAAAGTTGCAGACTCCAAATCTGACCTCAAAGCAGTGAAAAGTGCAGTACCACAGGGTTCCGTGCTGGGACCTCTCCTGTTTGTTACCTACTTCTCTGAAGTACAGGCTAACACAGAAGGCCTCTGGCTAATGAAGTTCGCAGATGACTGCAAATTAGGAGCCATAGTCAAATCCCCAAATGATGTTCATAGGTTGGTACTAGGCTATCAGCCCTAGGGCCTATACAAGCCTAGCCATAACAATTCCCTGGCTATTTCTTCCCACATTATTTACTTTCCTGGACCCCTGTCTAGCAGGGCGACTGACGTGATCCCTGGGGTGAATTTCCTTTCTCCCATCCAATTGTCAAGGTTCCTCTTGAAGAGGTCCAAAGAGGCACTCTGCTTGACATGTATGGGCAATCTATTCCAGAGTCTGGGGAGTCTCTGGGTCAGGAACCTATCCCTCCAGCATGTTTTGTTTATTGTGATGACAAGGTTTAGATCCCTGGAGCGTGTAGCTCTGAGGGATTGGGATTTCTTTAAGTGTAGCATGTCCAACAGCTCGGGGTTTGACATGGCCTTGTATGTTAAGCAGAGATCGCCTCTGAGTAGACGATATGCGACAGAGTATAGCTGGAGTTTTTTAAGGCGGTCAGCATAGGGCATCTGCTTTAGGCCTGTGATTCTTTTAGTGAGGTATTTCTGAGGCCTTTTCAGTTGTTGCAGATGTCTTGAGAGGTACATACCAAATGGGGCGTTGTATTCTATAATGGGTCTAATGAGGGATGAGTACAGTGGGACAATGACCTCCTTTTTCTGGATGAAAAGCCCTTCGTGATGAGGTGTGCCACATAGAAGGATTTCCTGACTGTTGTGGCGATGTGGTTTCGAAGGTGTGACCACTGTCCACCTGTGTCCCTAAGTCTCTTATCACACTTTCTGTGTTTAGTGTACTGCCACCTATATGGTAATTCATGGATACATGTTTTTCCCAAAGGGATAACAATACATTTCTTGGCATTGAGCTTGAGCCCATGGCTCTGGCACCAAGCATCTGTTTCTGTAAGGCCCTTTTGTAGAGTATCCACATCATTTGGGGATTCAATAATGGCTCCCAGTTTGCAGTCATCTGCAAACTTTGTTAGCCAGAGTCCCTTAGTGTTGACCTGTACTTCAGAGAAGTAGATGCCAAACAAGAGCGCCCCAGGACTGAACCCTGAGGTACTCCACTTGTCACTTGTCTGGAGCTGGATTTGGAGTCGGCTACTTTTACAGTGTGGGTTCTATCAGTAAGCCATTTAGCAACCCATTGGGTTACATAGGGATTAATGCCCAACTTAGTAAGTTTATCTATGATTCCAGAGTGGGGGATGGTGTCAAAGGCCTTGGCAAGGTCTAGATAGGCTGTGTGGACCACATTACCCTTGTCCATGGCTCTGGAGACTGATTCAAAGAAGTCAATCAGGTTCAGGAGACAAGATCGGCCCTTCACAAACCCAAACTGGGTGGGGTCCAGTGTTTGAAGGTTGCCAATGTCTTTGTTTATAAGTTCCATGATAATACGCTCCATGGCCTTGCAGATAAGGCTTGTCAGACTGATGGGAGGGTAGTTTCCGGGATCCAAGGTGGATCCCCTTGTGGATTGGGATAACTGTAGCTCTGCCACTCAGTGGGCACGAAACCTGAGGTGAGGCTATGATTAAACATGACACTTAGGTGAGGTGCCAGTTCATATTGTAGTTCATGTAGTACACAGCCCGGGATGTCATCTGGTCCCATGGATGCTGTATTCTTGGCTTTAGAGAGTGCGTTTTGTACCTGTGTGGCCGTTATTACTGGAATTTGGCAATCTTCCGGTATTGAGATGGGCCATTTAGGGGGTGAGAGGGGGGGTGAAGTTGGCACTGAATTGATCTGCCAGGAGATTGGCAATATCCTTTGGATCAGTATATTTAATGCCATTCTGTTTTAGCTCAGAGCAGATCTGAGCATTGCCATTTAGATTCTTGACATAGTTATAGAATGCTTTGTGGTTGTCTTTGGAATCTTTGGCAATTTTATTTTCGTAACTAGCTTTGGTGGATTTTATGAGGCATCACAGTTTCTTATTGAGGCTAGTAAGGGAGTTTTTTGCATCCTGGGATTTTCCTCTTTTCTGCAAAAGTTTCTTCCTTTTGTTGTAAAGTTTGTTTATGGCAGGGGACCACCAGATTGGCTTCCTTTTTTTGGATGAGAGCATTTTGGTTCTATTTGGGATGGCACGATTCATGCATGAGTGGATGTGCTCGTACAGTGCCTTAGTGTAGGATTCAGCAGTTGAACTTTCAGTTCCCGTCTGCATGGGTGTTATGAAGTTTGTCACTTCTGACTTGAGTAGCATGAAGTTGGCTTTAGAGAAGTTTTTTTATGGTGGTTTCTTTACTGGGGGTGGGATATGGATGTTAATGGTGATTAGCTTATGGCCAGACCAGACAAGCGAGGGTTGACCATAGGTATGGAGCATTGATTTCCCATGTTGGTAATGACCAGGTCTAGGATATTGGAGCCCCTGGTGGGACTATGGATTAGTTGATCCAGGGCATTGGAATTTATGAATTCCAAGAACCGTTGCCAAAGGTGTTGGGACATGAGTAGTTTTCCCAGTTAATGGCAGGGTAGTTAAAATCACCCAGTATTAGGGTGTTTGGTTCTATCTTAATATTTTCCAGTATGTTTAGAAAGGTGTAGTGAGAATCTTGGGGTATGGTGCGGGATCTGTAGCAAGCTACAATTTGGATTGCAGTCTTACCTAGTGTTAGTTGCACTTGGAGAATTTCAGACACATTGTGTTGGCCAACTAGCCTGGTGGTGTGAATATCCTTGGTGAATATTGACACTCCTCCACCTTTAGTGTTTCGGTCCTGGTTTGGTGGCCGAAAAGTGTGGTAAGAGTTGTAGCCTGGTATTGCAGGGGTGCTCTCTGGAGCCTTGAACCAGGTCTCAGTTACTGCACAGATATCGATATTCTCCATTTTTAAGAGTGCCTCGAGAGAGTGCATTTTGAGGTTTAGACTTCTAGCATTGAGTAGCATTACCTTCAGATTTTGCATGCTTGTACCTGTTACGGTGGTGGTTTTGTCCTTTGAAGTTTGCCTAAAAAAGGCACTATAGGGGTGGCAAGAGCCTTAGCCAGTAACCTGAATCCCAGGGGCGACAGGTGCAGACCTTCTCTGGCAAAGCATTGTGGTCTGTCAATCATGTCATCCCAGGCAGACAGATACTGGATCCCCTTTGATTGACACCATAAGCTTAGCCAATTGTTGAAGTCAATCATTTTATCCTTATATTGTGGTATCATTCTGGGCGAAGGCAGGATGCTACTCAGGGCTAGGGTCATACCTGCCTGGGCCACATGATCCGAGAGCTCTTCCATGTCTCTTCTCATGTAGTCCAGGGAGGTACGTCTCAAGTCATTCACTCCAACATGGACAATGACAGAGTCATATTTGTACTTGTTGTGGAGTGACTTGAGTGCATGCGTTATGTGGCGGATCCTGGCACCCGACAGGCAGCTGACTGTAATTTTCTCCTTATTCAACCTGGTGAGAGGGACATCAGTGTGCGGACTATAGAGTCACCTATGACTAAAGTGTTAGGTACATTGTCTTGCCTTAGGGGCTGTTGCTGGGTGGCACACTGGTGTTGTGAACTATGTGACACATTGGTTGTGATTGGTGTTTGTTTGCGTTTCAGCTTCAGAGGTCTTTGTTGCTTGGGCAGGTTACAGTTAAGGGCCTCTGCATATGTGGATTTAGTGTTGCTATATGTGGGTGTTGGTTGTGCGGGTTTAGAAGGGCTATGTGTTGCTTGAGATGTAGTGTGGGTGTTAACCTTCTCCTCTTGACTGTTTAGCACAATCTTGGGTGGAGAGAGCTTTGCTTCCATTTTGGCTATGTAAGTGCATCTCTCACAGGTTGTAGTGTTGGGTGGTAGGAGGAGAGGGTTGTCTGTGTACATGAGGCAATTGCTGCATTGCCCCAGTATGCCCTGATTCACCAGGTGGACAGGAGAAATCACCGGAAGCTGACCCTTGGACATGCTTGGTTTGGGGCTTTTTTTTTCTCTTTGTAAAGTATAGGAGCTGTTTCCTTAGCAAGGTACTTTGTAATTATAGGTTGTTTAGTGCCTACTATTAATTTCTCTTTGTTAACAAGGAGAGTTCAGTGTTTGTATGAGTTTAAGGCTTCCTAGTGCTTTCCAGCAGGTATTAGAGAAAGTGCTAGTCACAGGGATGCTTAAAGATAAGATTGAAAAGAATGCACTCTGCAGTGTGCACTAGAGAAGTTAGATGTGAAAGTAGGAAACTTGAGTTTTACCTGTTTAAAAAGTTAAGGTTTAGTGGAGAGTTACTATTTTTAAAACAGCAAGATGGATTGAAAGGGGTGGTCACTTTTGTATTTTGGTACTATGAAATACTGTAGGATGGTCAATAAATTTAAATAATTGAAGGGGTGGGATTTCAAAAATGATGATTTTGTGATTACTCACATAAGCCAGTGAAAGTAGAGAGAAATGAGATATATGGTCAGATTAACATAAGAGGCAGGCAACTAGAAAGACAGTGGTATTTAACAAGACAACTTAAATGGGTGGGAGAGCGGGAAAAAATTCTGCCTGAATGAGTCCTTAATTAATCAGTTCTTATTTCTGCCTGACTCAGAACAGAGAGAGCTGTGGTCTCTTTTGAAGTTTTAATATGCTGTTAGAACAGAATGCAAGCAAAATGCAAAGTAAAGAAAACAAACTACAGTATTCAAAATATAGAAAGGCAATACAGTAATACAAAAAATAACAGCAAACTAACCTTTCCTTCACAGCAAAGTGTAGCAGAGTCTGGATGAGCCTTTCTGGCTCCTACAGACATCCTACAGAAGGGCTTCACTGAGACAGATGCCTGGTGTCAGAGCCATGGCCTCAAGCTCAATGCCAAAAAGTGCAGTGTCATCCCCTTTGGTAAAAACTCTGTACCCATGAACTACCACATAGGCAGCAATCTACTTAACACCAAATGTGTGATAAGAGACCTTGGGACCCAGGTGGACAGTAGTCTCTCCTTTGATAGTCACATCGCCACAGTAGTCAGGAAGTCCTTCTACATGGCACAACTCATCATAAAAGGGTTCTCATCCAGGAAAAAAGAGGTCATTGTTCCCCTCTACTCGTCACTCATTAGATCCATTATAGAGTACAACGCCCCTTTTGGAATGTACCTCACAAGACATCTGCAGCAGCTGGAAAGGCCACAGAAGTACCTCACAAAGAGGATTACTGGCCTCAAACAAATGCCCTACACTGACCGCCTCAAAAAACTCCAGCTTTACTCCGTAGCATATCACCTACTCCGAGGTGATCTCTGCCTAACATATAAAGCTATGTCAAACCCAGAGCTGCTGGACATGCTACACTTAAAGAAATCCCAATCCCTCCAAGCTACATGCTCTAGGGGACCTAAACCTTGTCACCACAATAAGCAGGATATGCTGGAGGGATAGGTTCCTGTCCCAGAGACTTCCTATACTCTGGAACAAGCTATCCATCCATGTCAAGCAAAGTTCTTCATTAGCACTCTTCAAGAAAAATCTTGATGAGTGGATGGGAAATAGGAAATACACCCCGGGGATCACTTCTGTGTCTCTGCTCGACAGTGGCACAGGAAAATAACTTTCTTGGGTGGTGTAAGCTATGGAACCTTGCTGGCTAGGCTTACATAGGCCCTTGGGCCGATAGCCTAGTACCTATCTATGAACTTATAAATGGATAGACTAAATCATATAAGATGCTTTATAGCCATACCTGTTAGTGTGGAGCATCCATATTACAATGTATTTGTATAACAGCAAAAGACAGTAAAAGCCTATCCAATTTGTCCTTTAAGTACATTCAACAGTTTACCTTCTCTCCATTCCTTTATTCTCCTTCATCTCATATGTTCTTGTCCTGTACCTCTTAAATATCTCTGTGGATTCACTTTATCACCCAGTCCTGGGCTCCATACCCTTGGAATGTTCTGGCTCCTATAAACTGCTGACTGTGCCTCGTCTTTCCACTATGTCCTTCCTGCTTGGGATGACCCATCACATCTCCACCACCACAGTAAAGACTCTTCTGGTTTCTAGTGAGATGTTTTAGCTCCTCTTGTCTCTGATCATATCCTTTCCCCTCCATCACACAGTCCCAAGTCTGATGATGTCTTGGTCAAAGTATGCTTGCTAAGATGAAAGTGCCTACTGTTACTAAAGATTTTAGTTTATTAGAAGCGGTCTTTTATATTTATTTTATGGTTGCAGTTGCTTTTACACTTCTGTGGCCTTTGCAAGTAATTTCTTTTATACTTCCTACTTATAATTCTGCCAGCCTGCTTTACTGAATATTCGATACCTGTAATCTGTTTTAATTTGCTTATACAAAGAAGCATGAAGCAATTACAGTGAAACTGTAGTAATAAATGCAGCAGTGATGCAACGGTTTGCTTTGTCGCCTCACAGTAAGAGATTCTTCAGTTCAGTTCTTGGCTGGGGTGCCTTCTGTGCGGAGTCTGCATGCAATCCCAGTATTTGTGTGAGTTTCCTCTGGGTGCTCTGGTTTCCTTCCATGTTACAAAGACATGTGTCTAGAGCTTTTCTCCCTGGGCCTCCACTGAAAACTGGCTCATTCAAAGTCAGACTTTCCCGGTAAATAAATAAAAAAAATAAATAAATCACTCTTAAAAATCTTGGGTTCAATTCCCAGATATTCTCTCATCTCATGAAAACAGATCTTCATTTTTTGATAACCATAAATTAAACCCCCTGCTCATAATTCTGTCCTTTTTGGCACAGCAGTGCAGCAGTTAGATGAAATAATCATAGTCCAATACCAGTGCTGGCCTTAGGAAAACTGGCACCCTAGGCGGAAAAGCTACATGACCCCCTCCCCCAAAAACACACTGCCAAAGCCATCACAACCTACTCACACTCCAGATTACTTTCTTTTCACACTTTTTCTCACAGTATGTCTTACTCTCCAGTTATTTCCTGCAGTTATTCTTTCATCCAAATGTTCAAATTTAAACAAGACTACACTGATAACTGTGGAGGAAACAACTGCATTAAGCCTGGTGCAGCCCCAAGAAGCTATGTGGTTGCAGATTATCTAATGTGTATTTTAAAGTTTTTAAACAATCTTTTTCATCCAGCGATTCCCTGAACAAAACTACGAATAAAGAAAGAAATTTAGTCTTATCCTTCAACTTTTTTTCCTGCATCCTTTCGGCACATCATAACTGACCAAGACTACACTGTAATAACTAAATTAAGCTGGGAGTCTGGGGGCTACTAGGCACCCAGAAGCCACAAGATTACAGATTTTCAGAAGTGCATTTTTTTATTGTTTTTTTTCACATCATTTGCTATAATGATGGCCTGAACAAAAATCATGTGTACGGAAAAGAAATTCAATCCTACTTTTTATTTCAAGGAAGAAATTAGTTGTATCCAATGTTTAATGATCAAAGCTAATGAAACACCGGTTCACAATAAACTGAGAAGGCAAATGCTTGTGAGGATACATACAACATATCTGGGAATAATGCCAGCTCCCTAACCCTTTCTCAAAATAGGTAGAGACTTTGTGTATCCCACCTCCAGTGTTAAATTAGTATTAAAATTAAAACACAAATTTATTTTATTTATTTTACATTTGTTGACCGGGATAGTCCGACTGGATGCATGTCCATTTTCTGTGGAGGCCCAGGGAGAAAAGCTCCAAGGGTAAGCAGATACAGCATTACATAATACCAGCATTACATATTACAAACAGACTATTTACAGTGATTACATAAATAAGCAAGTTAAACAAGTTCCACAGGTTAGAGTTAATCCCGAGCGTAAACAAAGAAGTTATGTTCTTACCATAACGTTCCATGTTGAGTGTTCATCTCACCTTTGTTCTTACACATGGGTGTTGGAGCCGATCCTCGGCTCCGAGTCGGCCGCTTAGCAAAGCTCTGCATCCAGAAGAAGCTCGTGACCAACCTATCACCCACAATTCCCTCTGCCTTTACCTCAGATCTAGTTTGCAAAACAACACCAGATCCAGCACAATAAGGTAACATCCATATATACATATACACAAGGAGCGTAGCTCAAACTAGTAGCACAAGAAAGAGAGAGAGAGACCAGTAGCAGGAGATAAACAGACCAGACTTCTAAACTGGACTTTCTTCCTGACCTGAGGGTGGGAATGTAAGAACAAAGGCGAGATGAACACTCCACATGGAACGTTATGGTAAGAACATAACTTCTTTATGTGAGAGTGTTCAATCTCGCCGTTTGTTCTTACACATGGGTAGCGTCCCTAGCTCCGTGACCGTGAGAGACTCACGGAAGAACGTTCCTGAGCACAGTGGAACCAAAGGTTGCTCTGTCCTTGGAAATTCTATCCACTTTATAATGAGTGATGAACGTATGTGGTTTAGACCAAGTGGCGGCCGCACAAATAGTGTCCAAAGGTAGGCGGGCCGCATGAGCCAAAGATGTGGAAACTGATCTAGTAGAATGTCCTTTTGGTTTGGTGGGCAAACTTTCATTAGCAGCAGCATAAACAAAGGTAATACAATCAGATAGCCATTTGGAAAGAGTACGCTTCGTCACTGCCATGCCCTTTTTGTTGTCTGCAAAGGCTATAAAGAGCTGGTCTGCTTTTCTATGATCTTTCGTTCTATCTAGATAGAATTTGAGTTGTCTATGAACATCCAACTTGTGCAACATATATTCCAGCTTATTGGAATGATTTTTGAAGAATGTGGGAAGTTCGATGGATTGATTAATGTTGTTGGCTGAGCAAACCTTAGGGAGGAAAGAGGAGTTGGTGCGTAAAGATACCCTGTCCGGGTGAAAAATTAAATATGGCTGTTTAATGGAAAGAGCTTGAAGTTCCGACACTCATCTGGCTGAAGTGATAGCTACTAGAAAGAGAGTTTTCCAGGACAAGAATTTTAAGGAACAGGAAGAGGCTGGTTCAAAAGGTGGTAACATTAGCTGAGATAAGAGGAGGTTTAGATTCCACGGAGCTGTAGGAAACCTGACTGGTGGTCTAAGATGAAAGGATCCTTTCAAAAAGGCTTTACAAAGCCTATGAGCCATAATAGGAGCTCCATTCTCTCCTACATGAAAGTTAGAAATAGCAGCCAACTGAACCCTCAAGGTGGCAGTAGAAGCTCCTTGGTGAAACAGCATGGATAGGAACTCTAAAACTTTGTTTAGTGGGGCTATTAAGGGATCTAAATGTTGTGCAGTAGCCCAGTGAACAAAACGTTTCCACTTACTAGTGTAAATTTTTGTAGTGGAAGCCTTATGGGAGGCTACTAGAATGTCTTGAACCGCCGGAGAGAGAAGATCAGACCTGGCTAAGAAGGGAAGCGGAGCAGCCAAGCTGCTAACCTGAGGGACAGGAGCGATGGGTGGGGAGCTCCTGACGAATGAGTCAGTAGGACCGGCACCGGGTCCAGGATCCAGGGCTCCCATGTATTTGGTATGCTTGAAGAAAGGGAAACCAAATTTGACGAGGCCAGAATGGGGCAATGAGAATTACAGTCCTTTCTAGATCCTTGGCTTTCTGGAGAAATCTCGGTATCAGAGGTATAGGGGGAAAAGCGTACAGGAGACCTGGGGGCCAATTGTGAATCAGAGCGTCCCTGGGGACATCCCCTGGAGGGGGTAACAGGGCAAAGTAGCTTCTGCATTTGGCGTTCATTGGAGATGCAAACAGATCGCAGCAAGACTGGCCCCACTTGCAGAAAATCATTTCCGCTATTGTCTGATTGAGGGACCACTCGTGAGGTAACAGGATGGCTCTGCTCAACCTGTCCACTATAACGTTGGATAACCCCGGGATGTGCATTGCTATCAGAAAGCGACCCGTGGACTCTGCCGATTGCCAAATTCTCATGGCCTCTCTGCATAACTGGAAAGACTTGGTTCCCCCTTGTTTGTTTATGTACCAAACTACGGACATGTTGTCCGTTTGAACTGCAATGGTCCCTAGAGGTAGAAGGGAGGAAAAGTGTTGCAATGCTAGAAACACTGCCCTCATCTCCAGGACATTGATGTGCAGGTTGTACTCTAGATTGGTCCATTCGCCTTGGACTGTCTGTCCCTGAAAGATGCCCCCCCACCCTATCAGGGACGCGTCCGTGGTCACTGTGGCTGTTGGTGTGGGTAACACAAACGGTCGGCCGCCGATGAGATTGCAATTCTGTAACCACCAAGACAGGTGTGCTTTGCAGGTGTTTGTAATGTGAATTTCGTGTGTCAGTGGTAACTGTTGGAACGACCATTGTGCGAACAGCAGCCATTGGAGAACTCTCATGTGTAGTCTTCCGAAGGGAATTGCAATGAGGGAAGCTGACATGAGTCCCAAGACTTTCAGAACTAGTTTGGCTGGGGATTTCTTGGACAACAGAAGTAGAGATATGTGTTTTTGTAGGGAAGTTATTCTTGCGGGGGGGAGTCTTAGAAGCAAGGAACGGGTGTCCAGATCTGCCCCTATAAATGAAATATGCTGTGATGGCTGTAAGGCAGATTTTTCGAAATTTATCGAAATCCCTAACTGAACACAAAGGTTGAGTGTGTAGTCCCTGGCCTGTATCAGTCGACGCTCGGTGGTGGCGGTAAGGAGCCAGTCATCCAGATACGGAAACACCCGGAATCCTAGGCATCTCAAGTGGGACGCTACCACTGCCATGCATTTGGTGAAAACCCTGGGGGCTGAGGTTAGACCAAAGGGCAGGGCCCGAAACTGAAAGTGGCTGGCTCCCAGCCGGAAGCGCAGGTGATCTCTGGACGCTCTGGCCATTTTGATGTGGTAGTATGTGTCCTTGAGATCTATTCAGCAAATCCAGTCGTCCTTCTGTAAGAAGGGAAGGATCGATTGAAGCGTGACCATCCGGAACTTTTCTTTCTTCACAAAGGTATTGAGATTTTAGACATTAGGTCTAAAATTGGCCTCCAGTCCCCTGTCTTTTTTGGAACTAAAAAGAACCTTGAGTAAGTTCCGAATCCTCTTTGGTCCGCCGGAACTGGTTGGATGACTCTTTTTTCTAGCAGCTTTGAAATTTCCATAGCTGCAGGTTCTCGCAGATGGGGCGGTACATCTGGGAATCTTTTCTGTGGTAACGGGGGAAGAAGAAATGGAATTTTGTAACCTCTGGTAATAATGCTTTTTACCCATCCGTCTGAGGTAAGATTTTGCCAGGCCTGAGGGTATAAAGCTAAGCGACCCCCGACTGCCTCCAGAGCAGAACAGTCGGGCCTCCATTCAGGAGTGCTGGAAAGGCTTCCCAAGAATAGTATCCCTGTCGCCTTGGTTCTGTGGACCCCCTCTGCCGCCAGGGCGACGTCTTCCACCTCTGCCCCCCCCTCTGCCTCTGGAGGGGGCATCACCCTGTGTGCTTGGGAAAGAACCCTGGGGTTTACGAAACCACATTTTCCCACCTCGTTGCCCTTTGGGGTATGGTCTGGATGGGGTGGAAAAACGGACTCCGACAGCAGACAGAGTCTTTCCCTCTTGCTCACACCAGGTAAGGGTCTCCTTTACTTTAGGGCCAAAGAGAGTGGCACCATCAAAGGGGGCGTTAGTAAAGGAAGACTTGAAGGCTTCCGCAAAGGAGCATAGGCGCATCCAGGATTGTCTACGAAGAGCAATCGCTGAAGCCGCAGCCCTACTCGATCCTTCGGCTGCATACGAGATGAGCCTCATGGACGAGTTTACAATAGATGTAAGGGTATTGAGCTGTGCTGTAACCTTATCCGAGACAGCAGCATCTGTAGTACCCTGGAGGGTATCTCCCAACTCTCTGACTAGATCCCTCTGTAAACGTGTGAAATGTGTCAAATAGTTCAGCGATTGCATGGAAAAAGTCACTGAACTGAAAATGCGCTTCCCATATCTGTCCATGGTCCTAGAATCTCTGTTAGGTGGATGGACAGACGAGGAAGATTCGGACATCTCCTTTTTCGTGGCAGCTGCCACCACCATAGCGTCCACTGGAACTCCCTTTGTGAGGTATGCCTTATCCTGAGGGGCCGTAATATATTTATTAGGCTTTCTGGGAACTGGCTCCACTGTGTCAGGTGTCTCCCACGCCCTTCGAGTGATTAAATCCATTAACTCGTCGAAGGGCGGAGTGACCCAGGAGGAAGAAGGGCGAGTACCGAATGCCTTCAGCAAGACTGACTCATCCTCAGAAGGGGGTAGGGCTTGCCAATTACCTCTCTGTTTTAGGATCTCCAGGATGTCAGAGAAGGAGACATCCTCCGAGGGTGATTTTGGGGACCCTTCTGACTCATCTAAGTCAGTGTCTGATGTTAAGGACTCCTGTGGAGAATCTAAGTGCCTCCTCTTGCACAATCTTTTCCTCGGGACATCATCGGGGGGGGCATCCGATGAAGCCTCCGAGGAAGAGGGGGCTCCCTCTGGGAGCAGCTGAGACACTGGTGCTCGATGTTTTTGAGTAGCCATAGGTGCAGAAGAGGACAACGGGCCTTTATGGGAGGGAGACGTTGCTTCTGCTGATGTAGTTGTCTGGGAAGACAAAACCTTCCTCATAAGGTCGAAGGCCCCCGGACCCCGAGCCAAGGAATCCTCCGGTTCCGAAGAACGCGGAGGTATCTCCGACGCGGAAGCCAAGGGCACCGACCCCGAGGATGGAGCCGAGGTGATCCGTGCCGAGGCGCCGAGAGGGAGAGTCGGCACAGAAACATCGGTTCGACTCTCGGTCCCGGAACCAAGGATAGATCGTCGGCTCCGCGAGTCCGGTAGTGGTTCTGACGGAGTCGAGGTCAACGGTGCCGACCAAGAAAGAGACGGTTCTGGCACCAAGGGCTCCACTATCAGCAGATCAGCGTCTCCCAGCTACGAGGGCTGAGTAGGTCTTGGAGGAGGATCAGATGGAGACAAGGGAAGGCCTTCGAGTGTCGACACCAACTGGGAGGAGACAGCAATGAGTTTGGACAGGGCCGTGTTCTCCATCAGCTTCTGCACCACATGATCTACATCGGTGTCGGAGAGAGGTCTGGAAGACCACGTCGAAGGAATCGAGGACGGTGCCGACCTCAAAATAGCTGGAGGTGGAAGCTCTGTCACCGGTTCCAAGACCCGATGTTCGGTAACAGACAGTAGTTCGATACTCGGTCCCGAAGTCTGTGGAACCGGTGAACGAACTTTAACAGAAGTACTTGGAGCCGATGACCTGGGCTCCGAAGTCCTAGACTCCTTTGAGGATTTAGAAGTCTGGTCTGACTTGTCTAAAGCCTCTTGGAAGGCAGGCTTTAAAAGACCTCTGTCCATAAGCTTCCTGAGCCTATCTGTCATGACCCTTCCACTAAAGGAATGACATATGGTGCAGTCCTCCTGAAGATGGAGAGGGCCAAGACAGTAGACACAGGAGCTATGGTTGTCGGTGACAGACATCTTCTGTCCACACTGACATCTTTTAAAGCCTGACTTAACCTTTTCTGACATAACAGAGTCGAAAAATTGTCACAATATACAGTGCAAAAAGAACAATCACTACACTTAATCTTAGCCAAAGGCCGAGAAGCGATGATATTAAAGTGATTAGTAGTAATATTAGGTAATATCAGTAAATTTAGCAGTCGAATCCGTGTTTTAGCAAGTGGGGTAGGCCCTAGGTATCCTAACTAAATATAAATGCTTTAAAACACTAACATTTTAGTCGATGGGAACCAGAGACCATACACACACACACACACTAACAAGTCTAACAATTCTAAGAATTTTTAGAAGAAAATTCTATCAGAAAAAAAGCTTTATCTTATCTGAAGTTGGCTCAGAGCTCTTCAAATGATGTGATCAGTTGCAGCGGCAAACTAGATCTGAGGTAAAGGCAGAGAGAATTGTGGGAGATAGGTTGGTCTCGAGCTTCTTCTGGATGCAGAGCTTTGCTAAGCGGCCGACTCTGACCCGAGGATCGGCTCCGACACCCATGTGTAAGAACAAACGGTGAGATTGAACACACTCACATCAGGATTAAATTAAATTACACAGTAAACTGGTTAACAGACTTTTTTACACATTCTAGAGAGAGTTAGCCAGGCTTGATACATTGACATAGCCAGTTAAGTGCCAAATGTTGTTTGAGTCTAGTTTTAAACTGACCTAAGGTAGAAAGTAAGGTAATATCAGCTGGAAGAGAGTTCCAGGGTCTACTTACAGAGTTTGCAGAGAGAGTCACCGGCTGTGTTATTAATTTTGCTAGTCTGAATTAGCAGTTTGTTAGAGGATCGAAGCGGTCTACGATTGTTATAGGGGGTGATAATATTTTTAAGTTCAGGAGTATTGGCCAGATTATAGAGGATTTTATACGCCATAATCATTTGGTTATACTGGATTAGGCTGGGTAGTTCAAGCCACCCAAGTTGATTTAGATTGATGCAATGATCTGTCCTAAAAGGCAGCCCAGTGGCAAACCTGGCAATGTGGTTGTAGCAAATTGAGAGTTTGTTAAGGACAGTCTTGTTTAAATTCGAGAGTAGAGGGGAGGCATACAGAAGGGTTGAAAGAAGGTGAGAGCAAGCTATGGCAATTTTAGCTGGAGGGGTTAGGAAGGCTTTTATTCTGTAAAATGACCCTAGTTTTTTACTGATGGTTTTGACAGTTTGGTTAACATGTAGGTTGAATTTTAGATTATTATCTATGATGACACCTAATAGTTTTGTAGAGGGGTCACGGGAGATTATTGTGCCATCATTTTGTATTTATGGTAAAGGTGAAAGTTGTAGACCTATGTGTTGGTGAAAATAACAGCATTTTAGTTTTTTTGGGGATTTAGGATCAGACAATGTTCAGAAAGCCAGTTTTCTATTGTATTAAAGGTGGTCTGGGTAGCTGACCATAATTCTATTGGAGATGTGGCCGAGCAAATCAGAGTAGAGTCATCAGCATATTGGATACAGCTGACTTTTGGGATGACAGTATAAAGGTCGTTAATGAAGATGGAGAACAGCAAGGGCCCTAGTATAGAACTTTGTGGTACTCCAAGGGTGTTAAGTAGAAGATTAGAGAGTTTGTTCTGCCAGAGGACAGCCTGCTGTCGACCATTCAGGGAGGATTGAAACCATTGAAGGGCTCTAGTATCTAGACAGAATGTTTGCAGTGTGTGGATTAAAAGTTGGTGATCAACCATATTGAATGCCTTGGAAAGATCCAAGAAGAAGGCTGAGGATATATAATTATCGTTGTGATTATGGTTTATGGTGTTGGTAAAGGCTAGGAGGGCTGAAGTAGTGCTGTGATGAGGACGGAAGCCATGCTGAGTGTCTGCCATAAGGTGATTCTGGATTAGGGGGTGCATGAGTTGTCTATGAATACATTTTTCCATAATCTTTGCAAGTGGAGAGAGTATAGCTACTGGCCTATAACTGGAGAATTCAGTAGAGCTGCCTCCTTTGTGAAGTGGGATTACATAGGATATTTTCCAGATGGTGGGAATTTTAGCTTCTTCTATGGTTCGATTGATTAGTATTGAGACAGGGTAAGCAATAGCATCAGCTGATTTTTATAGGTACTCGGCAGAAAGTGTAGTGGGTTTTAATTTTTTGATCAAGGTACGGATAAGTGAAGTGGCGAATGGTTGGAAGCTGAACGCAAGTAGGTTTCTAGGGGTGGTACTTTCAGGACTAGGGGAGCTAGGAGGTAGTTAGCTAGCTAGGGCTTGAATTGTCTCAGTAAAGAATTGGTTAAAACTTTCCGAAACATCTTCAGGAGTTTTATCAATAGTAGCAGCAAGGATTGGGGTTGAACTTTATCCAGGCTGTAGTAGATTATTTAAACCTGCCCAAAACTTCTAAGGGTTATTTTGATTTACTGTCTGTAAATTAAAGTAGTATTGTTTTTTGTCTTGTAAAATGGATTTTTTAGTTTCATTCCTGGATTGCCTGTATTTAATGTGATCTTGGGGGTCTTTAGAAGAATGCCATAAAGCCCATGCTTTGTTTCTAAAAGTAATTTTGAGTTTAGACTCTTTAGAAAGCCACGGCACAGTTTTTGCCTTTGTTCTCTTTAAACGAACAGATGCATGCAAATCAAGGATCTCAAGGAATTTGTTGTTAAAGTATGCTACTGCTTCCTCTAAGGGGAGGTGTTTTAGAATAGACCAATTACATGAGTTTAGTTCTTGTTGGAATTTGGCAGGGTCAAAGTTTTTATTGTTTCTAACCTTTCTGAGTAAAGGTTGTTGGGAATTAATGGCTTTGTGCTTAATTACATATGTGAGAAGGTGATCACTTAGGCCACCAGGGAGGGTACCAGAGGTGTACAGTTGGGATGACTATTTATGAGTACCCAGTCAAGTATGCTTTCTTTTTGGTTGGGTTTACCTATCCTGGTAGGGGTGGATATGATTTGTGTAAAGGCATGCAGGTTAATATGGGTGGTTGGGGATTCTGAGGAACAGGTGCCCCAGTCTCCAAGTAGTAGGGTTTCTTGGGGGTAGTGACATGATAGCCAGTGCAGGATATCTTCAAGTGTAGATATATCGTTACCTGGGGGAATGTACATACAGATGATATTAATGCATTGATTTTTATTAAGTTGCAATTTGGTGGCAAGAATCTCTGAGTTATTAATCTGAGGTGGTTGTATTACATCTATGGTGACATTCAACTCAGATTTCTAGAGTACAGCTACCCCACCCCCCTTCCTGGAAGCACAATCCAGCCTGTGTATGTTGTGCCCAGGTGGTAACACTTCATTGTTTGTAGTGTTAGGTTTTAACCAGGTTTCAGATAAACAGAGAATCTCAGGGGAGTGGACATCCAGAAGTGCATGCAATTCATGTACCTTGTTATTAAGGCTTCTAATATTGAGATGACAGACTAGGAGAGTGTTAGTTGGCCTATTAATTGTAGGTTTGTAGCTTAGATTGCAAGTAGAGGGGGTATGTGTATCTGAAGTGGGTGGGCCAGGGATGGGGTGAATATCACCACTAAGTATTGGGTTAAGTCTATACCTGGTGATGAACTTCAGGAATTTGTTTATTAGTTTGTGGCAGTGTCTGGATCTAGAGCTAATGTGCCTGGGGTTGAGATGTTGATAGACTGAACAAGATGTTGGATAGGACCTGGTACTATCAATACCATTAAATATGGCTGAAGGTGGGAGGATTTACAGCTGGGGTGACAGCATGGCCTTTTGGGACCTGAAATCCCGTGAGAAACTGGTTTTCATACAAGGTAAGGAGTATGGTGCGAACAAGAGGGGTAGTAAAGAGGAGTATATCATTATTTGTGATTCAGCTAGTGAGTTAAGGAACTGTTTTACCTGGTGATGCAACACCAGAAGATAGAGTGGTGAGGTAAAGGTACTGGAAGGGGGATGGGAGAATGCCAGATGAAAGCTAATAGGTGCTATTAAATGTAGGTAGAAGAATGGGCGGTGGGAGGAATTATCCCAGATGAAAGCAGATAGGATCCAGAAAGTGGGGGAGTGGCTATAATACTTTAAATTTAGAGGTACTGGGGGCAGGAGAGAATTGAGGGCAGGGAGGGGAGCGAAGAGAGCCCGAGCATGGTGTAGCGGGGCTATTGCAGTTTACAAGGTTTCCTAAGGTGCCCTAAAGCTATAAGGTAAGTATTATTGCTCTTAATGTAAGAGTCAGTTTACTTAAGTTAAAGGGGAAGGAGGCAAACACTCAAGTAGAAAAAAAGAGCCCTATGGCTGACCAAAATGGTGACCTGCTTAATTACACAGCACTGTAAGTGAAAGCTTAACAAATGATTTTTATGTGCAACCTACTCTGCTTAAATGCTGAGAGAAACTGATTTTGTTATGGTGACCAATTGCAGTCCTGTAGACTCAGTTTTGTAGGTAAATGTAGAGTTCAACTAGGAAAAGAGAAAAGCAGAGATTCTAGGGTAAGCATGAAGGCAACAACAGGCAGTTATTTTATAATAATACATTCAGAAAGGTTTGAGGGTGGGGGGTAAAGTAGCACACTTCAGAATGAACTAAGATTTATAGCTAAGAAACCTAAGCAGGAGAGCAATGCAGTAAATAAACACTTGCCAGATTTTAAAGATATTCCAGAAAAACTAAATCAATTGTTCACAATTGTACAACTGGAAAATTCCCAGTAAAAGCATTTCAGGTATAGCTAGCCCAAGTTATTCAGGTCATAAAAGCACTTAAATGTGTGTGTGTACAATTTAAACATTAAAAACACATGCAGCAAGCAGGAGCTCTGATTATACACTTTTTCTATGTACAGGTACAGTTTAAACACAAATATTACCACAGAAATTCACTAAAGTCACTAGCTACTTATAGAGCCTCTGCAAAAAAATAGAGCAGTCTGTGCAGAATCAGAATTTAGCAGCAGGTCATTCAGTTACACAAAAAAACAGTAAAAGATCCATACAATGAATAAACTTACACTAAGTCACACCAGGTCAGCCAAGGGGGAAGAGAGAGGGAAATCCTAAGGACCTAGATTTGAAAATTATGCCTGTACTGAATTGTAGCAGTTTAACCTGTTTGAGGAAAGGGGGGGGGGAGAGAAGGCAGTAGGAGTGGTTACAGGGAATACCTTGATTGACTCAAAACACCACACCAGAAGTAAGTTGAATGTAAGGGCCTAAAATCTGCACTCAGCACTTTAATGTTATTTGCACTCAGAACTGTAATTTCACTTATGTTTAGCAGGAAAGACAGACCAACAGTATACAATTTTGGGAATTTTTACAAGGGTTACTTATTCAAATGTCAGGCTATTGCAGTTTACAAGGTTTCTTAAGGTGTCCTAAAGCTATAAGGTAAATATTATAGCTCTTAATGTAAGAGTCAGTTTACTTAAGTTACAGGGGAAGGAGGCAAACACTCAAGCAGAAGAAAGAGCCCTATGGCTGACCAAAATGGTGACCTGCTTAATTACACAGCACTGTAAGTGAAAGCTTAACAAATGCCTTTTGTGTGCAACCTACTCTGCTTAAATGCTGAGAGAAACTGATTTTGTTATGGTGACCAATTGCAGTCCTGTAGACTCTGTTTTGTAGGTAAATGTAGAGTTCAATCTGCATAAATGCTGAGAGAAACTGATTTTGTTATGGTGACCAATTGCAGTCCTGTAGACTCCGTTTTGTAGGCAAATGTAGAGTTCAATCTGCATAAATGCCGAGAGAAACTGATTTTGTTATGGTGACCAATTGCAGTCCTGTAGACTCTGTTTTGTAGGTAAATGCAGAATTCAAATTAAGTCACACCAGGTCAGCCAAGGGGGGAAGAGAGAGGGAAATCCTAAGCACCTAGATTTGAAAAAAGTTACCACAAATGACCACAGTCATATTTCAAGCTGCTGTTGTCATACTTATACAAGGCATGCCTTGTCACTCTCTACCCCCTTCAAAAGAAAGCCATCATCTGTATACCCTTCTAATATCAGACTGATAGAAAACTGAAAAAAACAAACAGAACAGAACATATTTACATTCAGACATATATAAACAGTATGCTTATTTACTCTCTTTCAAAAGACAGCCACCTGTATGTGCATCAGATTCTTGATTGTGAGGAAGATGAAATAAAAATCAATAAGGATTCTAATTGTTACTTCTAGAGACAGTCCAGTGTTCCCATGCAAGTTACAGTGACCCATGGAGGTTTGTGAGGAAAGTTAAAGGAATAATGACCACATTGTCACCAACCCAACACAAGATATAATGGCCTCTGAGGTTTATGAGAAATATTAATAAATAATGATAATGCCCCCCCCCCCAACCCACCCAGTTATAATGACCTTATTTGTACATCTATGAACAAGGATGGTTTTAGATTAGGTGGGATTCAGGATAGAAGTAATTACTAAGTCCATGTCAAAATCTACTTATAACAGCCAGTGTATTCTGTGATGCAGTTATCCCATTTTGAAGGACGAGTGTTAAACTGAGCAAGTGACAACAGGGTCAGTTACATTCATCCAAGCAACTCCAGCAAGCTGTTATAGCCATTTCTATGTACCAATTGAACATCTGATTGTGATCTGATTGAGGGGTTGGGAGGGTGGCCTAATGGTTAAGGTGTTTGCTTTACAAACACAAGGTGCAGGGTTTGAGTCTCACAAGGGATAATTGACTAGGCTTAAAATGGCTCGCAAGGGCAGTTAGCTTAGTAATAATCTATGAACCTATAAAAGAGGGTGATCCTGTAATGTACTTCATTTTGTTCCAAACAGCTGCCACACATTAAAATATTGCACATTGTTTCACATAATCACAATAGTCTTACAAAGTCAAAATAATAAGCTAACAGGCAACTTGTCATTTTCCTCCACAGAAAACAGGCACAGCAGTTAGGTATCCAGTTAAGTAGCCAATGCGCACTAGTCCTGCAAAGTCAGGAGACAGTGACTGTTTAAAATGAGCAAATTAGAAGAAGCTCAGTTACTTTAATCCAATCAACCCCAACCCCCACTAAGCAGTTATAGCCATAACATCTGATGGCTATGCAATATTATTTCATCTCCACAACATACCTCTTAACCTACACACAATGAAAATAAGAACACAGGTGTATCCAGCTAAAAAACTGGAACATCTAATTAGCATAAAACTTGAATATCAAATAGCACATGATGGTTTCTGCTTCCAGGAATGTAGGATACTACTTAAACACATTCAAAAAACAAAGTGACAAAAACAACAGAAAAAGATAAGCACATTATCAAACAGTGTAAAATCTGTATACTTTAGTGAAATGTATTGCAAAATTTTTCCATACAAAGTAATTAATTTTTGCTTCATAAAAAGGACATGCAAGATGTGTGCCCTCTTTCTTTAGTGCTGCCACTAGTATGTTGGTGTGTGGCCTAACTCTAAAAATATGGACATCTTGAGTGGGGTTAAATCAGGCCTAAAATTAGGAACGTTCCACTCTCTACACAAAAATCACAAAGTCATATATATATTGTCAAAATAACACTGGTTAATCACTGCCAGCATTATTGTTAAAAAACAGTACTAACACTTCTCATGGTGCCTTTCCTCTCATCAGCTATCCAAATTAAAATGAAAGCCTGAAAATATCAAAAAAAGTATCTGGTTGAACACTGACAGCATTTTCCCACAAACAGTAATAACACTGATTGTGCCACTCCTCAAGCTCTGAAACATGTCCCCAATTTTGTCACATCTTCCCACCTCAGTTATTTAAAATAAAATTAAAAAAATATATCTTCAGACATCTTTGCACCTACATTTGAAAGTTGTGAGGTCTGTCCTCCCACTCCTTCACGTTTGAACTTGTGTCATGAGCGTCAAGTTAAGGACTGGAGCACAGCCACGGGCGCATTTTCTTTTAGTAAGGACACAATTTTTTAGATCAAATAAATATTGTTATAAAAAATAATAAATAAATAAATTGGGAAAGTGTGCCCCTACAAGCACAGCGCCCTATGTGAGTGCCTAGTTCACCTATGTGTAAGGCTGTCCATGCCAAGGCTTCAGTTAGCTCACACTCTGTCACTACTACAATGCATGGAATTTGCCAGTATGCTTTTGAAAGATTCAGATCTCCCACCATGATTATAACTACGCTTCCTTCTTACCCACTCCTTTACTTTCTCACCCAGTCTCTCATCCACATCCTCTGACATTTCTAAGGGCCAACACACTGTATGAAATCATCTCCACTTCCTCTGCCTTAACTGTAAAAACACAACCTATGTCATGACCCTGCTTCCTTTCAGTCCCCTCTTCATGAGATGTATTCTGTCTCTTCTATGATGTCACATTTGATGCCCCGCTTTACGTAAACTGCTGCTCCACCTCCATATCTCCACTCTGTCACTATTGAAAAAACTATCCATATGCACCTCCAAGCCCCACACTCCGCTTGTCAATGATCTACCTTTATGTGATACCAGCATTGTTTACTCCTCCCTCAGTCTGCAAAACTGGATCAACAGAGCCTGGAAACTAGAGCCCTATTAGTCTGACTAATGTTATTTGCAAAGCTATGGAAAGAATTATCATAGAAATTATCAACAAGAATATGGAAGACCTCCTCACACTGGTTCACTCCCAGCTTGGCTTTGTCAAAGGAAGGTCATGCTTAATGAACCTGGTGGACTTCTTTGAAAGGTCACTAAAGCAATGGATAAAGGGAACATGGTGGACAGTGCCTTTGAAGATTTGGCTACATCATTTGATACAACATCCCACTCAGGCATTGTCATCAAACTTATGGAACTAAGTATAAACCCCTTTATAAAACACTGGACAGCTAGCTGGCTCACGGATAGGACCCAAGAGGTTAGGATTAATGAGGTAACCTCAACAATGCTCAGCCCACTCCTCATTGGCATATACATCTCAGAGGTCAAAGGCCACTGGCTTGACCAACTTCACAGATGACTGCAAACTGGGAGAAGCTATTAAATCCACCCAAGATGAGAACACCCTTCAGGAAGGTCTAACAAAAACAACTGGTGCTAAGTCATGGCCTAAAACTCAATGTCAAAAAATGCAACATAGCACCTTTGGGAAGTTAACCACCATGGGTAACTAGGTCATTAATAAAACACCCATAAAAGTTTATTCACTAGGCAGTGATCTGGGAACTCATGTAGATAGTAACCTAGCCTTTGACCAAGATGTCTTTAAGGTAATATGAAAATCCTTCTATGCTGCTCAACTTATAAGTGAGGGCATGGCATGTAGGTCCACAGAGGTCATTGTATCATTGTATTTAGCCCTCATCAGATCCATCACAGAGTATAATGTCCCCTTTGGTATGTGCCTGACCAGACACATGCAAATGGAATGTCTACAATGATTCCTTACAAAAAGAATACACGGAGTAAACACAATATGCTACACTGATCACCACAAAACCCTGTCCCATTACTCAGTATCATACAGACTTCTGAGAGATGAACTTTACTTTGTGTACAAAGCATCCTTTGACCCTGCTTTGATGAATCTTTTGCACATCCGCAAAATAAACAGGATCAGAACTACTAGATCGAAATACCTAAATTGTGCTTGTGACATAAATAGGACATGTTGAAGAGATAGATATGTTTCTCAGAGAATTTCCATTCCCTGGAACAAGCTCCTTATCCATGTGAAGCAGAGTTCCTCCCTAATTCTATTTGACCGTAATTTGGACCAATGGATGGGTAATCAGAAATTCACCCCATGGTCTGGTGTATATGTTCCTGATGGACAAAGGCATTCAGTAAATCACCCACGATATAAATCAAATTTGTGGGTCACATTTGAGTCGGACGGCTAGGCTTATAAAGGCCCTAGTGATCGTTAGCTTTGTACACACCTATGAAAATACAGATAAAGGCATTTCCACTGATATTCTACAGGCCACAGAAAAAGTTTTAATAAAGGTGTGTACCTAATGGTGTAGACAGCTTGCAATAAAAACTATTTACCACTAGAAGAAGGTAGACTACACACACATCACTGACCTAAAGCCTTCAGCTTCTGAAATACTTCCGTGAGAAGGCTTCCTTAAGGATGGTTGAGTTTGAAGTGGAGGTTTTAACTCACTAATCAGAAGTATATGAGCTGCAACTCATCTGCTGCTTTTCTTGTCATCATCACAACAATTTCTCTTACAGCACCAGTAGTGTTTCACTGTTTTTTTTTTTTTTTGTTAGAGATGTCTCTTTTCCCCATGGTTGTGTGACTACAGATTTGGGACATATAAGTTTAAAGAAGTGTGGGAAGCTTGTCCTGTCACCAAGGCAATGTAAAAGGACATGCATGCCTACAAATAATGCTTAGTTTTTTTTTTTCAACAGGCTGAAGCTTTGACTAGTTCTAGTAATTCAAATAAAGCTTTAAAGTAATTATTAAGGGATGTGTATTAAAATCCATTGAGAATTATGGTATTCCAAACTATTTATTATTTTAAAATGTGAAGTCTGACATGATTCTTTTCAAGTGATAAGTACCTTCTTGATTTAATTTTAAGGCATTATGTATATTAATTCCCATCTACTGCCATGGATGCAGGGTAAAAGAAAATGAAACCTTCTGTCAGAATCTGTTTGCTTCAAATGTTCTGTGACACTTTGATGGACAAGGCACCTGTTACTGAATTTTAAGATACAAGGAGAGCAGTATAAAAAACGATCAGCTCCCTCAAGTTATAAAAAGCTTAAAGGTAGGCTTTTCTATAATTATTCAAATTTTGTATAATACAAGCAACTCTTTACTTTCTGCTGCAGTTATTTGCAGAAATATTTTTAAAAAATGCTAATAAAATGCTGTTCCTTAAATCTCTACAGTGGAGAGCAAGAAACAGACTTCTGCTTATTTCCTGTCAGTCAACAAACCACATTATTCAAATCAATAATCTTGTATTCTAATACCCTGAGTAACATCTAGTCAGCTTGAAAAGTTAATATTTCTGAGGAAAAGCATATAAATTATGTTTAAAAGCTTATGACTGAATCTGGGCACTTGATTGTGATTACAGTACTTTTGCTGAAATCACTTTAAGGAATTGTATACCTTTTCCTCACAGTCCTTACACTGACACATGCACTGTGATTTTAATAAAAAAAGGCATACATTCAATCCCGCATCATATAAAATTTCAAATGATAAATGAAAGCCGGTTCCTGGATGTAGACTCTGTAACTGGCACAACTACAAATACGTAAAAACAAAAAAACGAACAGAATCACCATGGCTGTAGGACAAAGTATCTGTTTACTGTATTATAGAGAGTAAGCGCTTTCACGACCTAACTGTCATCACATCAGACTCTCACAATAAAAACACATGCTCCCTAAGGCCAATCAAATATGCAAATGTCTTACAAACATAAGCATCTAAAAACACTTGATTGTATAAAAAAAATCAACATATTACACAACAAATGCATAGAAACAATCACAACCCTTAATAAATGTCAATGGGGTTGTGTGCTTGCACGCAGCAAAGGTTTGACAGAAACCATGTCATTAATGACAGGTGACTTCGCTGCAATGAAAAACAAAATCCAACTCTGCTCGGACAGCTCAGTTCTATTCCTAATGTCCCTTACTCTAATACTCTCCTTCACAATCTCTAAGCCAAAGAAACTAAACTTATGTTGAGGCCCACTAAGTTTAACATGCCGTACTAATGCATTACCCTCTCTGCCATCCCTGATGTCCCTTAAATGTTCTAGAACACGTTCTTTAAGGGAACAATTAGTTTTACCTACATAAAACACATTACACACTATGCAAAAACTACAATACACCACATTCCTCGATGCACATTCGACATAAAAGTTATACTACCTGACTGTGGGTGTGAAAACCTCATGCCTGTGTGAATATAACTACAGGTACAACAACTTCTACAGTGATGTGTCCCTTGTCTCTGTGATTTCAATACCGGCCTTTCCACTCCTGACTTATACCATAACTATCTTTTCAGTGAGAGATTATTACTAAAAGAAAACATAGATCTCTTACTGACAATGACTCTGAGTTCCTCAGACACCTTTAAGATATTCCAATTCCTTTTAATATCACAAAAAAAATTGACATCACTAGAAAAAGTCATAGAAATCCTCACCTTTCCAAACTCTACTTGCTCATGGCCTCTCCTGTCTTCAAGAGGTTGTGCAGAGAAGTAAGGTTGACCCTTGGTACCTCCTGCTCTCTCTCTCTCAACATTTGACAAATACTTGCATCTATCTCTTTTTCTTGAGTACCCTGTCTTCAAAAAATCCTCCTTAAGACAGCTAGCATAGGTTGCGAGTCTTCATTATGTAACATCATCAACCTTAAAATCTGACCACTGAGTACATTCCTAGCAACATGCCTAAGATGCAAACTATTTTTATGTAGAAGCGAATTCTTCCTACTTGGTTTCCTATACAAACTTATTTGCAGACCCCCGAATTCAGACTTTCTCACAGTGAGATCAAGAAAATCTACCTCTTCCTTGGAATATTTACATGCGAATCTCAAAAAAGTCATCATACCAAATAAATAGTCTAGGAATTGAGACAACAACTCAGTGCAGCAGAAGCCCTTTCCCTAGGACATTAGCATGTTCCCAGTATAAATACAGCATTCACCTACACCACCTTTGAGCTTTCTTCCACAGAAAGGAAAAAGAGAAGCCCTTTCCACTTCTAGGGCAAAAACTGGACTAAAGCAATTGATAAAGATGGAAAATAAGGTCTCAAACCACTCAGGAAGAGAAAGAGCATCAACTAGCCTCCACAGTACACTACCCAAATCCAAGTAAACTCAAGGCACTAAACAAAGGGGAAGAAAAAAGGGGATGAACGTGAACAGTGCCCCACTGACCTACACTCTGACTTGAGGGCCTGTAAGACCTCTGCACCATGTGAGGGCATGGCCCCACATGAACACAGCCAAACACATATGCAACCCAATCCATCCAACTCTGGTTATCAACACTGTATTGTACCATACTGTCTACCTCCAGGTTGTGCAACCTGGTGTCACCCACTCAAGTCCTACCTTCCTCCCCACTTAGTCTCCCCAGCATCAAAATCACAAACTGATTCCAGGTTACTTGGGTAAAAATCAGGGCTTAGTCAACAGTGTTCAGGAATGGAATTTCTTCAGGCAGAAGAAGATTCAAATACAGTCCCACTTTCAGTTTTTTCCAAGGAACTATTACTGCCTGTAAGGAAGTGTTTCAGAATCCTGAACATGTATCAACCAGTATTCTGAAGATTCAGACTGCCAGCTGCATATGATGAAAATCCAGCTGCTGTTAACAAATTTTTGGAACTAGACCAATGATTCCTCCAAAATGACCCCACCTCCTGATTCCTCCCATCACCACAGAACTGTTTTGGTTATGTCACCAATGTACAGATCAACACAGAGAAGATATTCCCTTCTTAACTCTTCTTACCAAAGTCTTGATGGTGTATGTATTCAAGAACTGTGTCCAAGGGTCCATTGTCCATCTATACACAACACTACAGCAACTTTGTACACAAACAAAGAACAAACTAAGCTGTATAGCTGACCAAGAGACTATGGAAACCAGCCCCATCTTTGAGCAGCCACATGCTGGGGGTTCTTTTGCCAAGAGACTAGAATTTGCTTGCAGACAGCTAGTCGAAAGCCAAAGTCCAAAAATTAAGATGGTCCAAGACAGGAAGTCACATCCAGAAGTTTCTCAATTTCTATTAAAGTGGGAAATTTGATGAAAATATTCGCCTGTCTTGAGAAATGTTAATCTTCTTCCGTTTCTTACAAAAGGACAAGACAATCGCTGACAGAAATAGGAAAGATAACTGTTATATGTTTGTCCTCCATTTCCCTAAATTCAAGGAGTTCAACTAAAGGTAAAACAAGAAAAATCTCATTTGGTTCTAACAACTCCCTTTTGTCAAGACAATCAGTTTTTTTTTTTTTTATCCAGAAAGCAAGTTCATCACTATGTTTAGCTTCCCTTAGGGATGACTTAAACTTTTAGCAATATGGCAAGTTTTTATCCTAACATTACACGCTTATTCGAGAAATTTGATATTTTGCTTACTTCTATTTCTCCATTTTCTTCCACTGTAATATTTATTTGACACTAAGTAAAAAACCTAGCACTGGGAATTTTTATATGCCTAAATAGCAAATGTATAGATTCTGCTGTCAGTCTAAAATATTGTGTTATCCAAGTGGATTTGAATAAAAGCTTAGTTTATCCATCTCACCTCAACAATCTTGCTTTACCTTACTCTTATACATGAGTACACCATTTTGCATGTCTATTATGAGATTTTGACATTATCCTCCCTCACCACAGTTAAGCTACTCTTAAGGGGGATTTATATAGTTTAGGCAGCCTAAAAGAAGTTATGTTCCAAAACTGAATACGAGTTTTGTTTTTGAAGTGCTATTCAAAAAATTATTTTCAACTTAAAAATTCTGATCCTTTAAAATTCTTTGTAAATATGTTCACACCTCTCAACTGTTCAGAATTCTGCAAAATGTTCAGACTTCTGCCTCATACCTTTGGCCCTTCTCTCATAACATTTGTTATTTTCTGGCAAATCACTGAGGATTTCTGTGACTAAGGATTGACAGACATTTGAGTTTCATCCATTATTTCCTTCAGAAAATTCATGTTAATGTAAAACCTATTAATCTAACAACTTCCTGTGTTTGTAAGAGCAATTTTTAAACTGGCCCTATATTTATGTCTTTGTGCCCCCCACACACACAAACATTATTTTTGGCTCTGTACTTATTCACGTGCTGGGAGGTTAAGAGGTACGGATGTATTTATTGCCTATAGTCATATCTGTCAGAATGTGTTAAAAAAAAAAAAAAAGACCCTTTCTTTTTTTAATAAAGTAATGATCCTTTATTTAAATCTAAGGTATTGTACTCATATACCAGTGTAGCAAAAAAACTTACTAGATGTTTCACAGCTGCCTTCATCTTATTCTCACACAAGAAACAAAGATGAAAGTTATCTTGACTAGACCATGTAGATAATTTTGGCTTTCAATTACAAGACCAAAGGTATCCTGAAGACTGAAGCTTATTTACTCTTTCCTCCAGGTAAGCCTTAGAATGACATTACTAACAAGCTTTTTCCAGACCAGAAAAGCTTCCATTTATAAACAATGATGCAAGCTCAGTAGCCTCCCTCACTGATCCTCAATCCACACCTCAACCAAACATTGCAAATTTGAATGTCCGGTAGAAGCCAAGGAATAATAGCTTCGAAAATGCTGTGATTCAAGGTAATCTGCTCCGCCCCCAACAGGTTCATTTGTTGGTATTATGCTCCAAAATGATGAATGAGACCAGTAAAAGAAAAGGTGTAGTATAGTTAAAGCTGTATGAGGTAATCTTCTCAAACAGTAGCAGATATTCAATATCATGTTCCTGTTATCAATAATAGCATCTGATGTCTGTCCTTTTTCTCCTAACTTGTTTTTATTCTTGCTTTCACTGAGCTATACAAAGTTGCTTTATGTAAACTGCTGAATGGTGTCTGAAGCAAATAACTGCCTAGAGTTGTACTGTGATGTGAAACCTCATAAGTAGCTAGATGTTTGTAAAGACTTTTCTGTTAAGGCACATGCTCAGAAAGTAAAGCTGCTCTGTATATTAAATTCATTCAGCACATTTGCATACTAGGTCAATTCCACAGGTGTAAAAGGATTAAGGCCTAATTATGACACACAAAAACTGAGTTTAACTAGAAGCACAGTGGTCTGTTTAAACTGGAGTGGGATGATAGGCATGCTTATCCTAGAATGGAAGAGAGCAGATTTGCTTGTGAGGTGCCATGATGTTCCTCAGAGGCGGGGTGGCAGATACAGAAGTGGGAATAGGGTGTGCTTGCAGCTCTCCAAGCCAGTTTGTAGCAACCTTCATCTCAGGAGCATGGATGCATGCACTTGCACAGTTAAGGTGTGGTGGTTCTTGTGATAACACATATCCTGTCTCCTGCACAGAAGACGAGAGGGATTAGACCATAAATAGAAAATCCGAATAGCTCTCTGGATGATAGGCAGCTCCTGCAGCCAGCTCTCTCTTTTAAGAGAAAGAACACGTCACGAGAACTGACAGTTGGCAAGCAAGGTGAGAGAAAAAGCACACTGAAAACAATGCATCTTGAGTAGAGACATTCTAGCTATTACCAGTGCTAAATGCTTATTCACTGCTGCGGTTTGTTTATGAACTTCATTTACATATATGAATAATGTTTTGCAAGTCACTCTTCGGACATTTTCCAAAAAAAAAAAATATATATATATGTTCAGGAGAACATCTATAAACATTTACTAGGAAAGTAATTTAGACGTTTATTTGAATCCAGTCGTATGAACTTCCTTTTGGAGTTATTACACTTTGGTTATTAGTTATTTTGAATAACGCCTCACCTATTGTTGTATTTATTAAAGTAATTTGGAAGTAGGTCAGGCACTGAAAACTGAAGGCTTCATCTTAGAGCTCTTGCATTAATACATGACATCTAACAGTCAAGGTGTTTGCTAGTTCTGCTTAGCAACCTAGTACTTAACCATTGCTAAAATAGTTTTGATTGGTATAAAGTTAATGACTCTGGCATATCTCATTATAGTGACTGCATCTCATAAATGTGCTTTTAGACTAGTGTTATAAAATGTCTCTACTGATGATGTATCAGAGAAGGTCAGAATTAAAATTCCTGTTTTTTCAAATGGTAAAACTATGGTCTCTGACATCAAGATAAAGCAGGAGGAAGCTAGAAGTCCATAGAGGAATATCTGGTTAGTCACTGTGAGAAGAATGCATAGTTCTTGCAACTAGAATTTCAGAACCATGAGACAATCTATCAGCTAAGGATATTCTGGTTACTCGACAGATATGGCACTTCACACTGCAGCAAGAACAGATTGAGAGCATGCATGGCCACATGATCAGCTCAAGTATTGTTTGTTTGTTTGTGTCTTTCGGCTTTTCCCGGTTAGGGGTCGCCACAGCGGAACTCCGGTCCGCTAATGATTGGCAGTAGATTTTTACGTATTGCCTTGCTGGGCCTAATGCACAACCTTCAACGAAGGAACGCCCATTCACGCATGTCGCTATACAGAAGATGCTCTGAGAATCGAACAGGCAACGTCTAACTGTGAGGCGACAACGCTACCACAGCATCACCACCGCAGTATCCTCACGTATGTAGGCAATAATTCAGGCAATGTGGAATCCTCAAGTAGGTCACACATGATTGCAGTTACACTGTTTTTCATTGAAATATAAAAAGTCATACCAAGAAAGGACAAAAACATGGGAAGATCAAAACTATTAGAGGATTATGGGTCTAATGGAATTTCTCTGGAAAAACAAACTGTAAACCCTTATGCTGTTCTTCCTGAAGGATATAATCCTATTAATACTGACAGTATGATATCTATACTCCAAAGGTAATAGCCAAGCACTAACATTTTCTGCAGTAATTATTCATAGGTTCACCATTTATGAAAGATAAATATTGTGAATGCTTGTCTGAGCACCTACAAAGACAGGCTGTTAATGTGACCTGTTTCAACCAACAATGCCTCTAAGATTTTTCTCGTCATTTTACAACTATACTTACCTGATAGTATGGTAAGAAAATGGTGCAAATAGCACAGTATGGCTCAATGTTAGCAACAGCTGCATTGTACTCCCTCTCTGCAAGGAAGTTATGATCTTTATATTGCCAAAGATGCGTTAGAGGTTTTGCCCAAGGCTCAGTTTCATGCAGTCTGACTGGTTCTACTACTGGCATGTAAAGCATTTCTGTAAGAGAAAAAATGTATGTTCTTCAGAAGGGTAACATTGCTTTGGCTAATCATACTTTAAAATTTCTAAATCAAATCTTATCATATCCTTCATTACTACATAATATAAGCCCAGATAACCACTAAGGCTTCTGTTTTTCTACTGCCTTTTCTGTCACTACCTTATAACACTTTTTGCAGATATGTAGACCATGTCCTCCAGGGGCTGGAATGGAGATATAAATGAAATATAATGTAATAGAAAATAAAAAAGTATAATTGTGTAGGTACTTGCTATAACTGGAGATTTTCAAGTATGCTCACTGGTGTGAACACGCACTTTCACATTAGCGCTAACTTCTTGGGATTTCTGCAACAGAAGACTCAATGTTGGGCCCGATTTCCAGAGTTTTATAAAACCTCTACTCCTCTTGGCTGGGCAGATACCCTTCCACGTGGATGTTAGGATGCCTGGAGTATAAGAGGAACATGCACCCAAGCTATGTTTATTTTTTGCTTCCCCTGAAGTAGCAGGGTCCAGCAGAAGCCAGACAAACAGCCCTTGTGGCAAACGCTTCAAGGAATAACAATCCACCAAAAATACCCTCAAAGCTCCTTCTCCACACACCAACTAAACCTGAAGGGAAGAATCTTACAGGGTTAAAAAAGAAAGGAAGGAAGGTAAGAAAAATAGGTAGGTGACCTAGTACATACCTCTACCCTAGGATGGTGAAAGTTTGGAGACTAAGGGGAGAATGATGAAACATTACTCTAACAGTGAACATACTCAAACATCTACAATTATGCTAAGTCCCCTACACAACCATTCTGTGTTCTTCATACTATTACTCTTACAGAGTCTGGGGTGGCTGGCACTGTGAAGTAATAGTTCTAAAAGTGCTTGCAGGATGGTTGTGCCAAAATCTGTCCTGTCTCTTTAGAAAATGTCCAAGTTGCAGCATTTGGAAAAGTTGTAGACGTGACCAGATATTTGTGTGCAAGATGGCCTGGATACAGAGAATCCCCAGTAAGAGGACTTGTGGCTATAGCTGCATTCGCAGTATGTGCCCTGGCAAGAGATACGGTGGACTAGCCATTTTAGAGATGATCTGTTTTGACACAGGCTTGCACTTGCTAACATCTGCAAAAGCTAGGAATTCCTGGTCTTTTTTCCTCACTTCTTTTTCATTTTCTAGGTAAAAACTCAGTTGTCCATACACACCTAGTTTATACAGAAACCATTCCCCCTTGATCCGTGCAGCAGGGCAAAATCCCAGGAGGAAACAGCCTGATTAAGAAAAGTTTATTTTTATAATTTTTTTTCTTCAGAACTGGAAGAAGGGCAGGGTGCAAGCTGTCAGGAGATGCCGATGTTAGTGGGTTGCAGTAATAGGTTTCATAAATGAATGCCACTACTGTATTTATGGTCATGGCTGAAGTGGTGAAACACTAAGTATATAGTGATTTAACTGCAAGCAACTGCTTATTACATTAGTAGCTTGTTACGGTTGCATTTTTTGTCTTCAGCTTGGAAAAGACATTTCTGTGGGATCTGCAGAGAGCACTTAAGGACCTATCTACAGTACTATTTTTTTTTTTAAATCTCCTACTCACAGGTTCAAGCCTAATGGTTCTTGTACCTGCACCCGATCAAACCATTTGTTCCACTGTGAATCTCCAGGCAAATCAGCTCATCCACTCTGCAGCAAGAGATGGGCACCAGGGAATATGCTACCTTACTGGTTCTCCAGAGCACCCTACCATCTCCCTTGACAGAATACACCCCCTCCCCTGAAGCAGTTCTTCCAAACTCCAATATATGTTGCTCTCTGATGTGGATGCGTGCCTCTATACTTTGAATTATCCTTAGCTTATTGTTGGAATTGAACATAGTAGCATGGGTTTGCTAGGCTTAATCTCCACAGAACAAACACACAGGGCTCCCACTAGCTGTCCTCAACTGACGGGACAGAGTCCCCAGCTACTGCAACCTTGGGAGACCCTTATGGAAGGATATTCTGGAGCACAGCAGAGCCAAAGGCTGCTCTATTCTTGGAAACCAAATCCAACTTATAATGAGCAATGAAAGTGGGTGGATTAGCTCAAGTTGCAGCTGCACAAATAGCAGCTAAAGATGCTCTGGACCAAAAGGCTGAAGAAATCGCGACAGATCTTGTAGAATGGGCCCTAGGAGGTTTTAGTAAACATAATCCAAACATAAACAAAGGTTATACAGTCAAACACTGAGGCAATGTATCTTTAAATACTGGATTGCTTAATCTGGTAGGAGAAAAGGAACTAAGTAACTTCTGAAGAAATAAGGCCGGGACCAAACACAGCTTCTATGGAAACAACTTTAATAAAACAGACTTAAAAAGAAAATTAAAAAGAGATTAGTGCTTTCGTGCCTTGCAATAGGCACTTCATCAGACAAACTAAGAACAAGCACATACATCCTATATAGAAACACTAATTAACTAATCAATGAAGCAATTTGCGATCTTTAAGCAATGGTTTCAGGGGCACACACTCATTCAACCCTGGGTACTTATGTGCCTGTAACAGCACTATCCATCTACTTTAAGCTTTCTCTACCTAATTATTTAAATCCCCATCCCGTTTATCAGCATAAAGACATTGTAAAACCATAAAATAAAAAGAATTACCATTATGTGCAGATATATGCTTATACAATGCACTAGTAGAATCTTTATGCCTAATAAAACCTATATGCTCAAGTAAGCGTTCCCTCAAAGTCCTTGTAGTCTTTCCAACACAGAAACTACTACATTTTGTGCAGGTAGCAGGTAACACTAGATTCTTCCTCGAACAGTCTGCATAAAATTTGGTTAGGAATCAAAAATCTATAGTAGGATGCTTAAATTCTTTAAAACCTGATATACAAGGACAAGCTGCACAATTTCTACAAGCAGAAATACCTTTTCTATCTGAAACTGAAGTTAACTTCTGTTTGTGCTCATATAAAACCTAGGCACATCACCTACAGTCCCTAAGATTCTGTCATTAGATATGAGCACTGGCCAACTATTCCTTATCACATCACATACCCTTCTCACATTTCTAGAAAAAGTAATAACAGGTTTACCATATCTATCATGTCTTACTTCTCTTAGGTAATATATTCTTACTCTTAGAAAAATAGGGATGTGCCTCTCTACATCTTGCTCTCACTACTTCAACATGTGCTGTATCAAAGTCCTTAACCGTATAACTCCTATCTAACAACCCATCCTCAAGACCTACAAGTGCTTCACCAAAGCCATCATCTCTAGTATGTAAATGTGATATCCTATAAACTTGATTTTTAGCAATATTCTTAAAAATATAACCCAGATGCATACTATCACAATGCAACAGGGTATTCTTTCTGCATGGTTTTCTATAAACTGAGGTCTGTAATATGCCATCTGTACCTTAAAACAAATGAATATCTAAAAAATCAATACAATTCAAATGTACATTTTTAGTAAACCTGAGATATCCAGTGGTAGATTCAAGATAAGTAACAAACAAATCCAGTTCAGACAAACTCCCATCCCATAAAAGAAAAATATCATCCACAAACCTCCTAAAAAAACCCAAATGTTTAGAGAAGGCATGTGGACTAAAAACATGTTCAACCTCCCAAATGGCCATAACTAGGTTGGCGTAGCTATTGGCACACAAAGTCCCCATAGCTACACCAACCTTCTGTAAATAAATACTGTCTTTAAACATAAAAACGTTATTCTCCAAGATTAAGTCCAGAAGTGTGCAAATCACAAAAATCATATCACTAGAATACACACTATATTTGTGTAAAAAGTTTCTAACTGCTTCAACACCTTCTAAATTAGGTATCACTGTGAACAGCGTATTAACATCTAGTGTAACCAAAAAATATTCCGATAAATCATGCCCAAGATTAAACTCATATAAATCAGTAAGAAAATGTTGCGTGTCCCTAAGCACAGTCTTAACATTGTCAACAACTCTTCTTAACTTTTAGTTATGTACTTACCATAACTTCAGATGTTTGGGATCCATCTCGCCTACACTCTGTACTGATGGGTTCGGAGCCGATCCTCGGCTCCCACTCGGCACGCTATGCAATAGAGCGAAGTCTCTAATTGGCTGAGCTATTCTATATCCCAGGATGCACCACCACTAATTCCCCAGATCTTGTTTATCCACACACATGCACTGCTGATATAACATTGCCAGATGTTTCAAGATGAAACGGTCAAACTCGAACCGTTCGGTCTCTTCTGATCTCCAAGGCAGGGGGAAGGAGGGTGGGTATTAGGAATGTAGGCGAGATGGATCCCAAACATCTGAAGTTATGGTAAGTACATAACTAAAAGATGTTATGTGATCCTATCTCGCCTACATTCTGTACTGATGGGACAGCGTCCCTAGCACCTGATTCCTGGGTGGCTCACTGGAAAACACTCCTGAGAACTGTGGAACCGAAGGAAGCTTGCCCCCGAGATGCCACATCCAATTTGTAATGAGAAATAAAGGTGTGAGGAGAGGACCAGGTAGCCGCAGCACAAATGTCACTAATGGCAAGCTTAGCATGAAATGCTGTTGAAGTAGCCGTAGCCCTTGTAGAATGAGCTTTCACAGTGGTTGTAAGCTCTTTATTAGAAAGAAAATAAATATGACTAATACAGTCTCTGATCCACTTGGCAATAGTGACCTTCGTGACGGCTTTGCCCAATTTATTGTCTGAAAAGGACACAAACAACTGATCTGTTTTTCGTGTTTGATGCGTCCTATCTAAATAGAAACGCAATTGTCTGTGGACATCCAATGAATGGAAGATATATTCTGCTCTGTCTAAGTAACTGGGGAAGAAAACTGGAAGTTCCAAAGACTGCTGAAGACAGAAACTGGAACAAACTTTGGGAACAAAAGATGGATTGGGCCTAAGGGATACTCTATCCTTGTGAAAAACCAAGTACAGCGGGTTGACACATAGGGCCTGAAGTTCCGAAACTCTTCTGGCTGATGTAATTGCCGCCAAAAAAGCAGTCTTCCAGGTAAGAAATTTCAAGTCAGAAGTTGCTGCTGGTTCGAAGGGGGAAGAAGTCAAGGCACCTAATACGAAATTGAGATCCCATGGTGGAGCAGGATGAGAAACTGGAGGACGTAGCAGCCCAGCACCTTTCATGAAGGCTTTACACAACTTATTACTCATCAAAGGTGGGTCTGTACTTGCATGAAAATTAGAAATAGCTGCTAATTGAACCTTAATGGTAGAGACTGAAGACCCTTGATTGAATAGGGAAGCTAGGAATTTCAAAACGTCCGCCACCGGGGCAGTAATGGGATCTAAACCCCAGAGTTGGGCCCAAATGGCAAAT
Organism: Protopterus annectens; assembly: GCF_019279795.1. Lineage (NCBI taxonomy): Eukaryota > Metazoa > Chordata > Ceratodontiformes > Protopteridae > Protopterus > Protopterus annectens. Next base: position 819,816,065 of record NC_056728.1, on the reverse strand, counting down.
CTCTTCCATTTACTATTATACATTTTCTTAGTCAAATTCTTGTGGGCTGAGGACAAGATATGTATAATTTCTGAGCCTAAAACCTGGTTCCTGACTATAGTCGAAAGTGGAGGAGCCAAGCTGTTAATTTCAGTGAGTGAAGGGACTGGTGAAGCTGTCCCAACTGGTGGATCAAGAGATCTGGAACCTGGTCCAGGAACCATGGGCCGTCCAGTGCGTATTTCTGAAGAAATGGCAGCCAGACTTGACGAGGCCAGTATGGGGCAACTAAAATCATCTTGCACTGCAAGTGAATCGCCTTCTGGATCACCCTGGGGAGAAGGGGAACCGGAGGAAAGGCGTACAGTAAGCCGTTGGGCCAAGCTTGGACTAGGGCGTCCTTGGGAAACCTCCCCCAACTCGGGGTTGTTAGATATTAACAGGGGTAAGAGAAAAGAACCGTAGACATTTCGTGTTGAGAGGGGGTTGCAAAGAGGTCGCAACAAGGAGTTCCCCATCTTCTGAAGATCTGAGATGCTACTCTGTTGTTCAGAGACCACTCGTGCGGGAAGAGAATGGTTCTGCTCAGTCTGTCGGCTATCACATTGGATCTCCCCGGAATATGTGTTGCTACCAAGAAACGATTGGTTGCAACAGCCCAATTCCATACTCTCATGGCCTCTCTGCAAAGAGGGTAGGACCTGGTCCCTCCCTGCTTGTTCAGGTACCAGACTACTGACATGTTGTCGGACTGAACGGCAATCATACCTTGGGGGAGGTAGCAGTGTAGTGCTTGAAGCGACAGAAGCACTGCTCTCATTTCCAGTATGTTGATGTGTAGGGAAGTCTCACCGGGATGCCACTTGCCTTGAACTGACCTGCCCAGGTAATGACCCCCCCCCACCCTGTCTGGGAGGCGTCCGTAGTCAAAGTGGCCACTGGAGGAGGAGGAACGAAAGGTCGCCCCTGATCCAGGTTGGACGAGATAAGCCACCAACGGAGGTCCTGTTTGCACGTCTCCGTAATTATAATTTGGTGACTGAGAGGAAGTTCCTGATACGACCACTGGACCGATAGGAGCCACTGGTAATCTTGCTAAGGGCACCAAGAGAACGGTAGCCGACATGGAACCCAACAGTTGTAGGACCATCCTTGCTGGGGCTCGGTGTTTGAGGAGCAATGCTCGGACTTGAGATTGTAATGTTTCTATTCTCTCTGTAGGAAGATAGACCCGCATTTGCCTTGAGTCTATGTCTACCCGATAAACCGTATAAGCTGAGATGGCAGCAACACAGACTTTGCCCAATTGAAGGTGATTCCTAGGGAGGTTCCTAGAGATATAGTGGCTGCTAGGTTCTGTAATAGTAGATGCCTGGAGGTGGCAGTTAGGAGCCAGTCGTCTAGATACGGAAACACCTGGAATTCTAGACTCCTCAGGTGAGCAGTCACCACCGCCAAACATTTGGTGAACACCCTGGGGGCTGTGGTGAGACCAAAGGGCAGTGCGCAGAACTGGAAATGACTGTCTCCCAGGCTGAAGCGCAGATGTCTCCTGGACGCCTGATTTACCAGAATGTGAGAATAGGCGTCCTTGAGATCTATGGAGCACATCCAAACACCTTTCTCCAGAAGCGGGAGAATGGATTGTAAGGTGACCATCCGGAACTTGGACTTCTTGACTGATCGATTCAGGTTGCTGAGATCTAAAATGGGCCTCAAGTCCCCGGTCTTTTTTGGCACTAAAAAGAATTTTGAGTAAGTCCCTAATCCGGTCTGGTCTACGGGCACCGGTTGGATGACTCCTTTTTGAAGCAGCTTTGAAATTTCGATGGCTGCAATATCCCGTTGACTGGGTGGGGGGTCCAGGATTTTTCTGGATGGAGGGGGGGGTGTGAAAAGGGGATGACGTAACCTCCGGTGATGATTCGGAGCACCCACTGGTCCTGATTGATACTCTCCCAGGCCTTTAGGTGCCTCGAAAAACGACCCCCGACTGGCTCCGGAGCTGCACAGTCGGGCAATCCTTCAGGGATGCTGAGAGGTTGAAGAGCCACGAAAGGACTCGCGGTTTCCAGTGTTGCGGGGGCCTCTGCCGCCTCTGGGACGGCGTCTTCCGGAAAAATTTCCCCCTCCTCTGCCTCTAGAGGGGGGATCGTCCTGCTGTGAGGGGTAATTCTTTTGAGATTTCCGGAACCACATTTTCCCTCCTCTTTTAGCCTTGGGATAAGGCCGAAAGGGAGAGGAAAAACGTGCTCCTACGGCAGTCAAAGTTTTACCCTCTTGTTCACAGCGGGTCAAGGTGTCCTTTACCTTGGGTCCAAACAAAGAGGACCCATCAAAGGGAGCGTCGGCAAAGGAAGATTTGAAGGCCTCCGCAAAATGACACAGGCGTAGCCAGGCTTGTCTCCGTAGAGCAACACCCGTACCCGCTCTACTGCCCCTCGGCTGCATACGAAATGAGCCTCATGGACGAGTTTGATATCGACGACAAGGTAGCCAACTGAGAGCTAACCGTCTGGGCTAACTGCTCAGGCAGGTTACCAGCGAGGGTATCTGAGAGTTCCTTGATCAGATCCCTCTGAAGTCTAGTGAAGTGCGTGAGGTAGTTCAGAGACCTTAATGTAAAGGCCGCTGAAGAGAGGGTGCGCTTCCCGTACCGGTCCATGCTCCTAGACTCCTTATTAGGGGGATGGACGGACGTCGAAGCCTCTGCCACATCTTGCTGGGTAGCAGATGCCACCACCATAGCATCTACAGCCACACCCTTGGTGAGAAATTCCTTTTCCGGGGGCGCTGACAAAAATTTGTTAGGGCGAGCAGGCACCGGTTCCACAGAATCTGGATGTTCCCACGCCCTTCGAGAGACCAAATCCAGGAGCTCATCGAAGGGCGGAGACAACACAGGAGGCGGAGGGCTGAGCCCCGAAGGCCTTGAGGAACACCGACTCGTCAGAGGAAGGGGGTTTGGTCTGCCAGCCGCCTCGTTGCTTGAGGACTTCCAGGATGTCAGCAAAGGAGACATCATCCGAGGACGACTTGGGGGACCCTTCCGCATCATCAAGATCGGTGTCGGAGGTGATAGACTCGTCAGGGGAGTCGACGTGCTTCCTCTTGCACTGTTTTTTTCTTGGGGGTTCCTCTGAAGACTCTTCAGAGGGACCTCCAGGAAGAGGGGGGACCCCCAATGAGGGTGACCTCAGGCCCCAGGGCTCCGCTGTCTTGAGACAGGGGGACTACAAAGGACCCAGTCTCCATGCCTAGGGAAGGTGCCGGGGAGACGGTGGAGGTAGCCAAAGAAGATTTGGCCAAAGCACTCCTCATGGCTCTAAAGGCCGGACCCCCAGACTCCTGGGAAGGTCCGACCCCCAAAGCCACAACAGCAGATGGCACTCATGCAGCCGACGCACCGAGAGAGAGGCTCGGAACCGAAAACATCGGTCCCGAAGCGCCACCCTCGGGGCCGACCGAAGAGGTCCGTGTACCAAACTCTGGCCCAAAGGCCGGAGTAGGAGTAAGGGTCGGAGCCGACCCGGACACCTCCATCGGCTCCACCAGCACCGACTCCAACGGTGCCGAGGCTGTTGGAGGAGGAACCAAGGCTAAAGGGTGGACCGTCGGCTCCAAAGCCGACTGGGCTGGAGCCGAAACTAACTTTTTGAAGACTGGAGACTGAAACAGCCTTTGAAGCACCCTGTCGATGTCCGAATCTGACATCTTGGAGGATCGAGAGGAGATCGAACGGGTCCAACTAGACTTCTCCACCGGTTCCGAAGGACTAGGGGACCGGCTCCAAATTGTCTCGATCAAAATCGGTGCCGAAGGAGACTCCATTGTAATTTCCCTCGGTGCCGAAGAGGACTTCGGCGCCGAAGGGGAAGAGTCTGAGCGGACAACCCTCATCGGCTCCGAAATCAGCGGAGCCGATGAAGGTGATCCGCCTCTCGAAGCTCCAGCCATCGGCTCTGAAGCCAGAGGAGTCGAGGCTGGAGGCATCGAGGCAGACCGTTCCGCCCTCGGCTCCGAAGTCCGTGGAGCCGATGGAGAAGCCTGCCTAGATTTCTTAGTGGTCGGTTCCGACGGGCTGGTCAGAGCCGACAATTTCTTTTTCTTAGAGGAAGAAGAAGAGGAAGATAAGGCCTCTTCAAAAGAAGGCTTAATAAGTCCTTTTAAGATCAATTTATTTTTCCTCTCTTGCAGGACTCGAGAGGAAAAAGCGTGACACACACTACAGGACTCCTGAAGGTGTTTGGTTCCTAAACAGTACACGCAAAGGGAGTGATCGTCTGTTATAGACATTTTGTAATTGCATCTAGTGCATTTTTTAAATCCAGAGGGTCTGTGTTCTTTTGACATAATGCCAAACAGTTAGAAAAAACACAATAATCAGAACAAACACTTTAACAGTAAAAAATTAGTTAACCAAAGGGTATTGGTCACACAACAGGAGGGCCAAGAACCCTCTAACTAAAAACGGGAACTTGATCACCTCACAAACACTACACAAAAAAGGCTACTCACGCACGAGGGGAAGGCCCCTCTAACTTAAACGGAAACCTTTCCCTGAACAGACAATATGTTACCACAAAATTGTTCAAAAAACTCACTCATACACAACGATAGCTGTTAAAACAGCTTTTTGGTTAAGATTAAGAAATTCCTGACAGGAAAAACCTAATAAAGAAAGCACTTAGCTCAGCCAAGCTCAAGACCACGTCCTTGCTTTGTAAGCGGCAAACGAGATCTGGGGAATTAGTGGTGGTGCATCCTGGGATATAGAATAGCTCAGCCAATTAGAGACTTCGCTCTATTGCATAGCGTGCCGAGTCGGAGCCAAGGATCGGCTCCGAACCCATCAGTACAGAATGTAGGCGAGATAGGATCACATAACATCTTATGTTCAACAAAAACTGACATAGGCTCTGTAAGCCAGCCATTACCTGACAATATGGGTCGAAGTGGGGGTCTCTGTCATCTTTGGGCATTTTAGGAAGCCTATGTATATAGGGAGTGAAAGGAAAACCCACAGAAAAATTGTCATACAACTCCTGTTCTATATACCTATTCATCAACATGTCATATAACTCATCTCTGACATGTTGGATAAGCCTACACAAACACTTAGGTTATAACAATACGTAAACATCAGGATCAGACAACATATTCAACGTTTTCTCATCATATCTAACCTTATCAAAGACAACAATCCCCCCACCCTTATCTGCTGCCCTAACATGGATGTCAACATTTTCTTTTAAAGAATTCAGGGTGGCAATCTCAGTATGTGTTAATTTCACAAAAAAACATTTCTATTGCACTCATGTTGTAACTCATATAAATCGCGTTCACATTTGTTTAAAAACAATTCAACCGAATTACACATCTGTAGACAAAATACACTCGGCTTTCAAAATTTAACATCACTATTATCAATAGGAGAACTAGTAGCAACATTTGGAGAAAAAAACAGTCTTAAGCATAACATTACATGCAAATAACCTCAACTGTATCATAGTCTCAACAATGTCTGTTTCACTTGCTGGTATAAATGAAAGGACCCGATTCAGAACACCAATCTGTTCGGCAGTAAGTTCACAAGAAGATAGATTGAAAACTAAGCCATTCTGTCTTGTTTCCATGATGAATGCTTGGTTGCTGATCTCTCAACTGACAATTTCCGTTCCCTTCTGTCGCTCTGTAAGTTGGTATCTTTTATTGGAACCGGTAACACAGGAAAAGGATTAGCTGAAGCTGACAAAGTGGTAGGAGCTGAAGGCAAAACTGCCACTTTCCATTTAGGTCCAGAGCGTTCACTCCCACCTTCTCGGTAGATATTATCAACAGTAGACGGCAAAGAAAAAACAGCGCTATCTACATCCAAGGAGGCATGCAATTCAGAAGATGAAGAGACGTGGCTATTAATACCATGTTGAATATTCATAGGAACATTCCTACCCGCACTTGCAGGTTCAACACCTAAACTTTGAGTGTCCACTCTTTCAGTGTTACTTTTGTTACATGGCCACATAAAAATATGTCCTTTGCAAAAAATCATTAAAATCCCGGTTTAATTTTCTTTTACTTTTAGAAATTGTGCAGCTTTGTCCTAATATATCAAGTTCTATAGAATTTAAGCATCCTACTATAGATTTTAGATTCCTACCCAAATTTGATGCAGACTGTTCGAGTAAGAATCTAGTGCATCTTGCTACCTGCACAAAATGTAGTATTTTCTATTTTGGAAAAACTACCAGGACTTTGAGGAAACTCTTACTTGAGCATATAGGTTATATTAGGCACAAAGATTCTACTAGTGCATTATATAAGCATATATCTGGACATAATGGCCATTCTTTTTATTTTATGGTTTTACAATGTGTTTATGCTGATAAATGGGGTGGGGATTTAAATAATAAGGTAGAGAAAGCTGAAAGTAGATGGATAGTGCTGCTTTAGGCACATAAGTATCCAGGACTGAATGGGTGTGTGCCCTTGAAACTATTGCTTAAAGATCGCAAATTGCTTCATTGATTAATTAGTGTTGCTATATAGGATGTATGTGCTTGTTCTTAGTTTGTCTGATGAAGTGCCAATTGCAAGGCATGAAAGTGCTAACCTCTTTTTAATTTTCTTTTCAAGTCTGTTTTATTAAAATTGGTACCAGAGAAGTTGTGTTTGGTCCTGGACTTATTTCTTCAGCTGTTCATGGTTTTTGTACAGGACTTTTACTGACTAAGAAGCAGCTTTGTTTTTCACTTGGACTGAGTTGTTTTTGGCTATTTCTGGCAGGCATAGCTGATTGGCATTGATTTGGAGTTGGCTTATACACCTAATGCAGGAGAAATGAGTAATGTGGCTCCTATAACTAATAGACTGCAGCAGCTGAATGACAATCCGTTATTCTCTTTGAAGCTGAGTAATGTCGAACATCAAGATAATACTTCTATGCCTGATCCTGAGTTTTTTAAGAATGCGCTGAAGACTGTTGAGAATAAGTTATGTGATCTAAAATGCTACCAGTGGCAACGTTTGCATGTAGAGGCTTGCCTTCATTTTAAGGTAGTCCCTAAAGGGTTATGCATACTTAGAATGCCCACACATGGTAGTGCATTCCCTGAACTTTTACGTAAGTGGCAAAAAAATACTATTGAATTAACTTTTACTATATGCTTTTGCTGATCAATTTCTTTAAGCCTTTTGAAAATGATTTGCAGAAAGAGATCAATAGCCTTCTTAAAGAGATGAACTCTAAAGGTATCATTGACACCTATCGGCTTCAGCTCGATGAAATATTTACAAGTGTTTAGGTTTATGAAAGCAACTTAAGGCTCTCAAAATTAGAAAATTAAATTGGGATTTTAATGATTTTTACAAGGGGCATATTTTTATGTGGCCAGGTAACACAAGTAACACTGAAAGAGTGGACACTCAAAGTTTAGGTGTTGAATCTGCAAGTGCGGGTAGGAATGTTCCTATGAATATTCAACATGGTATTAATAGACACGATTCTTCATCTTCTGGATTATGTGCCTCCTTGTATGTAGATGACACTGTTTTTTCTTTGCAGTCTACTGCTGATATCATCTCCCGAGAAGGTGAGAATGAACGCTCTGGAGCTAAACGGAAAGAGGCAGTTTTACCTTCAGCTCCTACCACTTCGTCAGCTTCAGCTAATCCTTTTCATGTGCTACCAGTTCCAATAAAATATACCAACTTACGGAGCGACAGAAAGAAATGGAAATTGTCAGTCGAGACATCAGCAACCAAACATTCGACTTGGAAACAGAGAATGACTTAGTTTTCAAATTATCTTCTTGTGAACTTACTGCCGAACAGATTGGCATTCTGAATCAGGGCTTTTCATTTATACCAGCAAGTAAAACAGACATTGTTGAGACTATGATACAGTTGAGGTTATTTGCAAGTAATGTTATGCTTAAGACTGTTTTTTCTCCCAATGTTGCTACTAGTTCTCCTACTGATAATAGTGATGTTAAATTTAGAAAGTGGAGTGTGTTTTGCCCACAGACGTGTAATTTGGTTGAATTGTTTTTAAACAAATTTGAACGTGATTTAAACGAGTTACAACATGAGTGCAATAGAAATGCTTTTGTGAACTTAACACATACTGAGATTGCTGCCCTGAATTCTTTAAAAGAAAATGTTGACATCCTGATTAGGCCAGCAGATAAGGGTGGGGGGATTGCTGTCTTTGATAAGGTTAGAGATGATGAGAAAATGTTGAACATGTTGTCTGACCCTGATGTTTACATATTGTTACAACCTAAGTGTTTGTGTAGGCTTATCCAACATGTCAGAGATGAGTTATATGGCATGTTGATGAATAGATATATAGATCAAGAGATGTCTGACTATTTTTCTTTCACTCCCTATAAACATGGGCTTCCTAAAATACGCAAAGATGACAGAGACCCCCCACTTCAACCCATAGTGTCAGGTAATGGCTAGCTTACAGAGCCTATGTCAATTTTTGTTGAACTTAAGTTAAGAAAAGTTGTTGACAATGTTAAGACTGTGCTTAGGGGGACACATTTTCTTACTGATTTATATGAGTTTAATCTTGGGCATGCTTTATCGGAATATTTTTTGGTTACACTAGATGTTAATATGCTGTTCACAGTGATACCTAATTTAGAAGGTGCTGAAGCAGTTAGAATCTTTTTACACAAACATAATGAGTATTCTAGTAAAATAATTTTTGTGATTTGCACACTTCTGGACTTAATCTTGGAGAATAATGTTTTTATGTTTAAAGACAGTATTTATTTACAGAAGGTTGGCATAGCTATGGGGACTTCTTGTGCCAATAGCTATGCCAACCTGGTTATGGCCAACTGGGAGGTTGAACATGTTTTTAATCCACATGCCTTCTCTTAAACAATTGCATTTTTAGGTGGTTTGTGGATGATATTTTTCTTTTATGGGATGGACGTTTGTCTGAATTGGATTTGTTTGTTACTTATCTTGAATCTACCACCAGGTATCTCAGGTTTACTAAAAATGTACATTTGGATTGTATTGATTTTTTAGATGTTCATTTGTTTAAAGGTACGGATGGAATATTACAGACCTCAGTTTATAGAAAACCATGCAGAAAGAATATCCTGTTGCATCGTCTAGTATGCATCTGGGTTATATTTTAAAAAATATTGCTAAAAATCAAGTTTATAGGACATCACGTTTACACACTAGATATGATGGTTTTGCTGAAGCACTTGTACGTCTTGAGGATGAGTTGTGAGATAGGGGTTACACGGTTAAGGACTTTGATAGAGCATGTGTTGAAGTAGTGAGAGCAAGATGTAGAGAGTCCCATCCCTATTTTTCTAAGAGTGAGAATATATTACCTAAGAGAAGAGTAAGACATGATAGAAATGTTAAACCTGTTATTATTTTTCTAGTAATGTGATCAGGGTATGAGATGTGATCAGGAATAATTGCTCAGTGCTCATATCTGATAGTTTCATAGATTAGTACTAGGCTATCTGCCCTGGGGCATTTGTAAGCCTAGCCATAGTGATGTGGCTTTCGCCACCCCATAAAATGGTACAAAATGCACAGAATAGATTTAGAATACTGTGCCTCTGTCTAGTAGTGACACAGTGAAGGTCCCCTTATATAACAGAATTAGTTTACTGTGCCCCTGTCTAGTAGTGACACAGATGTGACCCCTGGGGTAAACTTACGATCTCCCATCCACTCATCAAGATTTCTCTTGAAGAGAGTCAGTGAGGGGCTCTGCCTAACATGAACTGGGATCTTGTTCCAGAGCATGGGAAGCCTCTGGGTTATGAATCTATCCCTCCAGCATGTCCTATTCATACTTGTGCCGAGGTTTAAGTCTTTAGCTCTCGTGGTTCTGATGGATTTGGATTTTTTGAGGTGGAGCATGTCCATCAGTTCCTGATTGGACATGGCCTTGTACGTCAGGCAGAGATCACCTCTGAGTAGGCAGTATGCTACTGAATAGAGCTGGAGTTTCTTTAGTCTGGCAGAATAAGACGTATGTTGGAAACCCTTGATCCTCTTGGTGAGGTACTTTTGTGGTCTCTCCAGCTGTTGCAAATGCCGGGTGAGGTACATACCAAATGGGGCATTGTACTCAATCATGGGTCTGATGAGGGAGGAGTATAGGGGTACAATGACATCCTTGGATCTGAATGTGAATCCCTTCATGATGAGGTGTGCAAGGTAGAATGTTTTTCTAACCACTTTGTCAACGTGGGTGTCAAATGAGAGGTCGCTGTCGACTTGAGTCCCTAGGTCTCTGATTACGTTTTCCGTACTCAGTGGGTTGCTGTCTATGTGATAATTTGTGGGTACTTTGTTTTTCCCAAAGGGGATGACTATACATTTTTTGGCATTTAGTTTAAGGCCATGACTCCAGCACCAGTTGTCCGTTTCTGTGAGGCCTTTTTGTAGGATGTATGTGTCCGCTGGTGTATCGACTATGGCGCCTAGTTTGCAGTCATCTGCGAACTTTGTCAGCCACAACCCTCCCATGTTTGCTTTAACATCTGAGAAATAAATGCTGAACAAGAGGGGTCCCAGGACAGATCCCTGTGGGACACCACTTGTGACTGGCTTTGAGTCTGACATTGCTCCAGCGATTTTAACTTCATGGGTTCTGTCCTTTAGCCAGTTTGCAACCCATCTGGTGACATAAGGGTTTACATTTAAGCTGTTGAGCTTATCTATGATGCCTGAGTGGGGTATTGTGTTGAAGGCCTTAGCCAAGTCCAAGTAGGCTGTATGGACTGCTTTGCCCTCATCAGTGGCACTAGTGACTGTTTCAAAAAAGTCAACAAGGTTCAAAAGGCAGGATCTGCCCTTTACAAAGCCGAACTGGGTGGGGTCAAGTGTCTGTAGGTCACCAATGTCTCTGTTTATGAGTTCCATAATGATTCTTTCCATAGCTTTGCAGACCAGGCTGGTTAAGCTAATGGGGCGGTAGTAGGTGGTCTCCGATGCTCCGTGTGTTGCTACTAACCTGGAGGTGTGGGTGTCCTTGATGAGTATGGACACTCCCCCTCCCTTTGTGGTTCAGCCTGGGTTTTGGGTCCGAAAAGCATGATACGAGGTATAGCCTGGTAGTGCTGGGGTGCTCTCAGGAGCCTTGAACCAGGTTTCAGTTACTGCACAGACGTCGATGCTCTCCATACTGAGGAGTGCATCGAGTGCCTGCATCTTGAGATTTAGACTTCTGGCGTTGAGCAGCATTACCTTTAGTTTTTTTTCATTTCTATTATCTAAGGAGGTGGGTTTGTCTTTTGAGCCTTGCCTAAAAAAGGCACTATGGGGGTGGCAAGAGCCTTAGCCAATATCCGGAAGCCCAGTGGTGACAGGTGCAAGCAGTCCCTTGCGAAGCAGCGTGGCTTGTCCAACATGTCATCCCAGGCAGACAGACATTGGATCCCCTTAGAATGACACCAGTACTTGAGCCAATTGTTAAAGCTGATCATCTTGTCTTTGTATTGTGGCATCATTCTTGGTGAGGGCAAGATGCTGCTCAGGGTCAGGGTCATACCAGCCTGGGCTACATAATCAGAGAGCTCCTCTATGTCTCTTTTCATGTAGTCCAGGGAGGTACGTCTCAGGTCATTCACGCCAGCATGGACAATGACGGAGTCATATTTGTACTTGCTTTGGAGTGACCTGAGTGCGTGTGTTATGTGGTGGATCCTAGCTCGATAGGCAGCTCACAGTCATCCTCTCCTTGTTCAGCCTGGTAAGCGGGACATCAGTGTGTCTGACTATAGAGTCACCTATTACTAGTGTATCAGGCATGGTGTTTGGCCTTAAGGGCTGTGATTGATTGACACACTGATTTATTGAAGTATGTGTTGCATGTGTTTTGTTTTGAGGTGGTGGATTTTGGATGTCTGCTTTGGGAGCCTCTGTTGTTTTGGTAAGTTTTTTATTAGAGCCTCGGAGTATGTCTTTGTGTTTTTATGTGTTTGGTTTGCAGTTGTGGTAGGTCTATGTGGGACTGGGTTTGCTGTGTGTGTGGTTACCATCTCCTCCTGTCTGGTCATGCCAGCCCTGAGTTGAGAGAGTTCAGCCTCCAGTTTGGCTATATAGTTGCATCTCTCACATGTATTTGTGTTTGTTGGGAGGAGGAGAGGGTTGTCTGTGTACATGAGACAATTGTAGCATTGTCTCAAGATACCCAGATTAACCAGCTGAACTGGAGAGGACGCCAGTACTCTACCACTCGACATGCTAGAACAGTATAAAGGAGTGCTGTGCCTTTAGGGGAAGTGGATATTCACAGGGGTGGTAGGTGGATGTAGTGCTTACTTAGTATGAGAGTGCTTACTTAGTAGAGAAGTTTTGAGAACAAGTGCTAGGCTTATAATATAGCGAGTAGTCTGATTATATTAAGAGTAGAGCTTCCTTAAGGGAAAATTTGAAGAACAGACTTGGCGGAGCCAGAAGAAGTTTAACCTTGTTTAACCGGCGCTGCGCTATGTGCACAACCGCGCAAAGCCATGCAAACACGGATTTTAAACAGGGTACTTCAAAAGAGCTAGAAATGGTCCAAAACAACCAATTACTACAGCTCTTGTGCTGAGGTCACTTCCTACAGGGAGAGGTAGGCTGCTCAAGGCTCCCCACTCCCACTGGTGAGCAAAGAAACTTCCTTCTATCCAAGTAAGGTAATGGGCAACACAGGAACTACACCACAGCCCAGAATACAGCAAATCCTGTAAACTGGTCTAAACTAGTCGAGGAGAGGCGGGAAAACAAGGATTATTTTTTTGTTTTTAGATAGAAACACACAGAAAATGCAGAAACAGTAATACGATGATAGAATCTTAGGGATTGTAGGTGATGTGCTTAGGTTTTGTTTTAAAAATGGACTCTCCCTTACGAGACAACTTTGTTATGAGCACAAACAGAAGTTAACTTCAGTTTCAGATAGAAAAGGTACTTTTGCTTCTAGAAATTGTGCAGCTTGTCCTTGTACATCACCTTCTAAAGAATTTAAGCATCCTACTATAGATTTTAGATTCCTACCCAAATTTTATGCAGACTGTTCGAGTAAGAATCTAGTGTATCTTGCTACCTGCACAAAATTTAGTAAGTTCTATGTTGGAAAAACTACCAGGACTTTGAGGAAATGCTTACTTGAGCATATAGGTTATATTAGGCACAAAGATTCTACTAGTGCATTGTATAAGCATATATCTGCACATAATGGTCATTCTTTTTATTTTATGGTTTTAGAATGTATTTATGCTGATAAACGAGGTGGGAATTTAAATAATAAGGTAGTGAAAGCTGAAAGTAGATGGATAGTGCTGCTACAGGCACATAAGTATCCAGGGTTGAATGGGTGTGTGCCCTTGAAACCATTGCTTAAAGATCGAAAATTGCTTCATTTGGTTAGTGTTTCTATATAGGATGCATGTGCTTGTTCTTAGCTTGTCTGATGAAGTGCCTATTGCAAGGCATGAAAGCGCTAACCTCTTTTTAAGTCTGTTTTATTAAAGTTGGTTCCATAGAAGCTGTGTTTGGTCCTGGACTTATTGCTTCAGCTGTTCATGGTTTTTGTACAGGACCTTTACTGCCTAAGAAGTAGCTTTGTTTTTTGCTTGAAATAAGTAACTTGTCAGACTTCCTAAAGTCTTTGGTTCTACGAAGGCAGAAACAATGTTTTCTATGCACATCCAAGAGGTGTAACATATACTCTTCTTTGTTTGAAAAATTGGTAAAGAAAATTGGGGAGATTAATGACCTGGTTAATACTGGACTCAGAAGATACCTTATGCAAAAAAGAAGGGTTAATTATCAATGACACCCTGTCTTTATGAAAAATTAGATGAGGGGTTGAAGACAGAGCCCAGGGTTCAGATACTCTTCTAGTTGGCATAACAGCCGCTAGAAAAATGGTTTTCCAAAATAAAAACTTTAGGTCTGCTTTGGCTGAAGGTTCAAATGGAGATTGTGTTAAGGCCTAAAGTATTATATTTAAATCCTGAGGAGGAGTAGGATCTTTTAATAGATGCCTAAGCAAAAAGGCTCCCTTGAGAAAGGCCTTGCATAATTTACAACAGGCAACAGAGTTATTTTCTCCCATGTGGAAATTAGAGATGGCAGGCAGTTGAACAGTTGAGAAACTAGTTATTCCATTACAGATTGAAGCTAAAAACTCAAGGATTCCTGGAAGAGGTGCTGAAAAAGGGTCCAGATATTTGCCAAGGGCCCAGAAGACAAAGCTTTTCCATTTACTCTTCTAAGTCTTTCTAATGTTGGTTTTATGGGGCGACAACAAAATGTGACAGACTAGAAAGAAGAACCTGGGCTGTCTAGCAATCAGTGGAACTAGAGAAATCATGCAGTTAACTTGAGGCTTGTAATGTCCGGGTGAGTCATGCCTGTCAGGTGAGACAGGAGGTCGGGAGTTGGATCCAGAGTGCAGGATGTATGCAAAAGATGTGGCAAGAGGAATGGGAACCAAATCTGATGAGGCCATAAAGGTGCAATGAAAAGTGCAATGAAAATAGCTGTGCTTTTATTTATTTATTTAACATGTGTTTACCAGGAAAGTCTGACTTGGAATGAAGCCAATTTTCAGCAGAAGCCTAGGTAGAAATGCTCCAGACACATGTCCTTGAAACATGGGAGGAAACCCACATGAATGCAGGGAGGACATGCAGACTCTGCATAGAAGGTTTCCCAGCCGAGAATCAAACCAGAGAACCTCTTGCTGTGAGGCAACAACACAATCACTGCACCACTGCTTTCTGTAGAAACTTGGTAATTAGTGTCAAAGGTGGAAATGCATAAAGGAGACCAGAGAGCCAATCGTGAACTACAGCATCCTTTGGTGATTCCCCTGACAGAGGGATCAGAACAAAGAACCTGCTATACTTGTTGATGAGGGAAGAAGCAAATAGATCGCAGCATGGCTGGCCCATTGACAGAAAATTCTCTCCACCATACTGATGTTGAGAGACCACTCATGAGGCATCACAGTGGACCTGCTTAGTTTCTATGCTATCATGCTTGTTATCTCTGGAATGTGTGTTGCTATTGGAAAGCAACTGGAAGAGATTTCCCAATGCCATATTATCATAGCTTCTCGACCAAGATGTTAAGATCTGGTTCCTCCTTGTTTGTTGATGTACCAGACTACTGACATATTGTCTATCTGTATCACAATTGTCCCAAATGGGAATATGTTTTGAAAAGCCTGCAAAGCTAGGAGGACAGTCCAGAACTCTAGGAAACTGATATGCATCTTGGCCTATTCGGGGGATCACATATCTTGGACTGTCATTCCCAATTAGTGCCCTCACCCTCCCAAGCTGGGAGGTGTCTGTGGTCACTGTGGTCTTAGGAAGGGGAAGAACAAAGGGACTACATTTGCCAAACTGCTTTAAATGAATTCACCATAGAAGATATCTTTTGCACATTTGAGTGGTCTTGACTGGCATGGATAATGGATGGTGTAGAATGGACCACTGAGCAGACAGTCGATTGAAGGATTCTCATATGGAATCTGGCCAATGGAACAAAGGTGATAGCTGCTGTCATGGAACCCAATGCCTGTAATATCAAATGGGCTGAAAGAGATGAATTTTGGATCACTTTCTTGACTTAGGACTGCAGTGTGTTTATTTGATTGGAGGGAAGAGAGGCTATATGATGAACTGTGTCCAAATGAGCACCTATGAACTTTCATTTTGATGTAATAGTATGCAACTTGAAGATCTGCTAAGCACATCCAATTGTCCTTTTGCAGCAAAGGCAAAATGGACTGAGCCATGACCATCTGAAACTTTGTATACTGAACAAACTGATTCAGCTTGCTGAGATCCAGAAAGTACAGTTGCGTACATTTACCATAAATGTAGCTGTTCCGAGTGTATTCGCTGTTGCAGTCATCACACTTATCTGCCTGCAGGTAGCCCTCAGTCAGCCGGAATACCAGAGTCTTGTGATTTCTGCGTCGGATGCTGTTGCCTCTTCCATGATGTCAGGTTGTCAGGGGTATAAAACATGCAGCTGACGCCATTACATCAGTTTTTCTTGCCCCAGATGTCAGGAGCCCCTAAAATAGGAGGCAATTACATGGTGTAGAACAGCTCAAGTAAAAAGTAAATACCAATGCCATAAGATATGGTGAAAAAAAGAGGATAGGTAGAAAATATAGATAAGTCAGGGGGCTGGAGGGAGGGTAACCAGGACTGCAACAGTTAATACACTCGAACATCTACATTTATGGTAAGTGTACACAACTGTACTATGTTTTTCGTGTTTCACTACTGCAGTCATCATACTTGGGTTGATTCCCAAAGCTGAGGAAGGGTGGAGGCAGTCAAGAAGTAGTAGGGCTGGCTAGCAGGCCTTGTAAGACTGCTGTAGCAAATCCAGCTCTGGATTTAGAAAATATAGGTAAGTGGTAATGCTTGGTGAAGGTGTGTACACTACTCCAGGTTGCAGCTTCCAGCATGTCCCTGGCAGGGTCTCCCCTAAGAAATGCTGTAGAGGCTGAGGGAGCCCTAGTGGAATGGGTTCTGATCCCCTGTTGGGTAGGTTTTCCATGGTGTTTGTAGCAGTAATGGATACAGTGTGGTATCCATTTGGAGATGATTTGCTTTGAAATGGCCTTACCCTCTGCCCCTGTAGCAAAGCTGACCAGCAGCTGGTCAAATTTTCTGAAAGGTTTAGTCCTGTCAAGGTAGAACCTAAGCTGTCTGTGCAGAATCCTTTCCCCTTCATTTTGAGGATTAGGGAAAAAGGTGGGTAAATTGATGGATTGGTTTAAAGCCACACTGGATAACACCTTAGGCATAAATGATGGGTTAGTCCTGAGGGAAACCCTGTCCACATGGAAGATAATGAAGGGTTCCACAGCCATACGAGCCTGCAACTCAGACACTATTCTTGCTGAAGTGATGGCTAGAAGTAAGGTTGTTTTCCAAGAGAGGAATTTTAACTCTGTTGTAGCACCAGGCTCAAAAGGGTGAAGTGTGAGGTTCGCTCGTACAAAGTTAAGGTCCCAGGCAGGAGTGGGAGCTCTCCTTGGGGGTCTTAAATTGTTAGCTCCTCTCAGGAACTGTTTGACCAGAGGGTGGGAAAAAAGGGGTGGCTCAGTATTGTAATGAGATGAGATGGCAGAGGCATGAATCTTAACTGAAGAGAAGGATAGGCCTTTGTGGAGCAGCTCTGCTAGGTAATCTAGGATTTGAGGTAAGGCAGGCATGGTTGTGTCCTTACCCTGAGACTGGCACCAAGACCAGTATCTTTTCCACTTTTATGAATACGATTTTTCAGTACTAGGCCTCCTGGCCTCAAGGATGACATCCAGCACCTGTTTGCTGAGGTTTTGAGGTGATGCATTCAGGAAATCAGCCAGGCTGCTAGGTTCAGGGTTTGCAGCTGAGGATGCAAAATCTAGCCCTCCTGCTGGGACAGCAGAGAGGGGGACTGATGCAGATGCCAGGGTGGCACTGCTGTCAGACTTCGTAAAAGTGGGTACCAGTGCTGGCATGGCCAGTCTGGTGCAATCAAGATTGTCCTTGGCCTGTCCTGTTTGATCTTAAGTAGCACTTTCAGGAGGAGGGGCAGGGGGGCATATTTTGAGAGGTTTTCCCATGTAAATGAAAGGATCTACACTTTCCATGCTTGGCTGTGGGGAATTCTGGTGTTCCCCACCAGTGGATTAGAAGTTTGAATGTGTTTGATTCCATTTTCCACTTGTGTGGGTCCATTAGATTTCTGCTTAAATCGTCTGCCAGTGAATTTTCTTTGCCTGGCAGGAATTGAGCTTGCAGGTGCACTTGATTGCTCAAGGCTGTGTTCCACAGAGCCATGGCTAACCTGCAGAGTGGGTAGGAATGAGTTCCCCCTTGCTTGTTGATGTACCACATAACTGTGGTGTTTTCTATCTTTATCAAGAGTTGTCCTGGAAGGATAAGGTATTTGAAGGCTATCAGTGCATTCTGTACAGCTAACATTTCTTTTTGACTGATATGCAGGTGCATTTGTCTTGGGCTCCATTTGCCTTGAATGCATATGCCTGCCATCTGAGCCCCCTATGCATAGTCTGATGCATCTGTTGTCAGGGATTGGGTGGCAGGGGGGGGGTTGAGTGAAAGGGAGACCCTTGTTGTGGTAGCAGGCCTCTGCCCACCAAAGGAAATCTGTCCTTAGGCAAGGAATGATAGGAATCATTGTTTCCAGGTCCTGAGAATGTTGACACCAGACACTTTTTAAGTACCATTGAAGTTTCCTCATATGCAGTCTTGCATATGGAATTAGTAGAATGTAAGAGGCCATGAACCCTAGGATTTGCAGTATTTTTCTTGCAGATAGCTGGGTTTGGGTGGCCAGTAGATTGAAGTAGTTTGTCAAATAAACCTGTTTTTCTGGAGTGAGGAATGCCATCTGGGAAGTTGTGTTCAAGCCTGATCCCAGGAATACAATTTTTTGGCTGGGTACCATATGTGATTTCTTTTCGTTGATGGTATACCCCAGAGATGTTAGAAGTCTCTTTACAAATGTCAGATGCTGAAGTAGTAATTCCTGACTATCTGCCTGGATCAGGCAATTGTCCAAGTATGGATAAATTTGAATTTTTCTCTGCCTGCAGTATGCAATGGCTGGAGCCAGGCATTTTGTGAATACCCTTGGCACAGTAGATAAGTCAAAGTTAAGTGCAGAGAACTGATAGTGCATAGAGCCTGCCCTGAAACGTAGATATTTCCTGCAAGATTCCCTTATGGGGATGTGCAGATAAGCTTCTTTTAAGTCTAGGGTGACCAGCCAGGAGTCCTTGGCAAGCATAGGAAGCAGCTGTTGTAGAGTAAGCATTTTGAATTTTGGAACCACCAGGAAGGTGTTGAGAATTGACAGATCCAGGATAGGGCACCAAGAGTTTTCTTTTCTGGGCACCAGAAACAGTCTGGAGTAGAAACCCTGTCCCCTTTGCTCTGTTGCAACAGGTTGAATAGCCTTGATATTGAGAAGAGAAAGTATTTGCTTTTGACCCTCTGCCCACTGGTTTGGGGGGAGGTCCGGCAATCCGCTTGGGGCTGGCAATGAGTGGGAGTAGAATCTGTAACCTTGTGATACAATGTTTTAGACCCATCTGTCCTGGGTAATGTACTCCCAGTTTTTTGCATGCAGGGCGTGTTTTCCTCCTAGGGGTGTAAGTACTTGGGCAAGGCTGGGAAGGATGAAGGACAAGTCATTGTGAGCTTTTTCCATAGGATGGTGGCTTACCACACCCTGTTTTTGAGGTGAGAGAACTCCCATTGTTTAGATCTGTGCATACCCTGAGACTGTAGTCTTGGTGGTCTGCTGCCCCTGGGTTTGGACTAAGAAGGTCTGGGATGAACTGGAAAGGATCACGTTTTTGAAGGCCAATGCCTACTGAATCTAGGTGGCTGTACCTGTAGGAAATCTTTAACAGTTTGAAAAGATTTAGCTTTTTCCTCCATCTTTTTAAGAACAACTTCTGCTTTAGTGCCAAACAAATGTTCTTGGTTTAATGGAGCATCTAGTAATTTTGCTTTGACATGGTCTGGTAAGATTTGTTCCTTTAGCCAAGCATGCCTTCTAAGAACAGACCCAGTAAAAGCAGCCCTGCAAGATGCTTCTAAAGCATCAAAACCACACTGCAAAGTATGTTTTCCAACTTGGTTTGCAGAATGCATTAACTTTTGTAAACCTTTATGTTCTGCACAATCAAGAATCAACATAATTTTTTGTTTAATAAGCTCCATAATATGTTGCTGGTACGTCAACATGTGAAACTGGCAATTTAAAGCCCTGATGGCAAGAGTAGCAGAGGTGTATACCTTCTTCCCCCATCTGCCTAAAGCCCTAGAATCCCTGTCCGAAGGGGTAGGGTTTTTGGCTGTAGTAGCCTTAATGCCTTTGGGTCCCTGGGAAATGGTCTCTGGATCCACAGTAGGATTCTTAAATAGAAATTTGAGAGAGTCAGGTACCCTGTAGTACCTGTCAGGTTTTCTAGGAGCTGGTGGCAAAGTATCAGGGGTAAAACTGGATTTCATGAAGACAAAATCTACAATTTCCAGAACAGGAGGGATAGCTAGATGCCTGTGCTGAGGCAAGTTTGAAAATTCCGAGTTTCTTTTTGGACTGTGGGTGGTCCTGGCACTCCCAGCAGAAATGCTCTCTAAGGGTATGCAGGGTTTCACCGAAAGAAAAATCCTCTGGTGGGGAGGCAGAGGGAATGGAATTCTCCGCATCAGAGTCCTCATATGTAGATAAGGGTATGTCCTGGTAATCTGAGGGCTTAGAGTCATTGGACTCATGATCTGAAGAATCAGAAGGAAAATACATTATTTGTCTTTTAGATGGGGAAGGCTGGCTTCCTTAATTAAAGTAATAAGGTCTTCAGCCATTCTAAGCATTTGTTACTGTGGCATAGGAGCTTGAGAATGTGCTTTGGTCATCGGTTTCCTAGGTGTAGTGCGAACTCTGGGCCTGAGAAATTTGGTAGTTTTAGTCTGAAACAAAGTAGTCAGTTTAATACGAACATCAGAAGGTCTGAATACTCCCTCAGAAGCAGGTGCCTGCACAGTGACTCCAGACCCATCCATGGTAGAGACATCCACAGGTTCCATAGTCGAAGAAGCATCTCGCTGCATACCGGACTCCAAATGGGTATCCGTAGAGGCCTGCGAATCTGCAGAAGTGGGTATCAGGGGCTGCGAAAGCGTCTGAGTACCATCGGACTGGTGACTAGTTTAATGGAAGCATCACTGGCAGTTTTGGACCTATGCGGTCTGTCTCTGTCTTTATCCTTACATTTTTTCAGAAGATCGGTAGTTGGATGGCTTATTGAAGCCATTTTGGAATATGGAGAACATCAGTGAAAGAATTTAGTGACAAAGATAGCCCAACGATGAATAGTTTGGGCACTGAACAGGGCACTAAACCAACAGCGAGGAATGTTGTGGTCTGGGCCTAAACAGGTGACGCAGTAAGAATGAAAATCTCTCTGAGGTAATTGCTTTCCACAGGCAAGACAATTATTATTTTTTTCTGATATCGGTTAAAGCAAGAAAAAAGAATCCCCAATGGGATACTTAGCTTTAGAAGACTTCAGGTCTGAAACTCGAATAATGAAAATTTCAGGTAGCGGCCAACCGGCACTTGAGAACTGCTTCTGCTGCATGTTTTATACCCCTGACAACCTGACGTCATGGAAGAGGCGACAGTATCTGATGCAGACATCCCAAGACTCTGGTATTTGGGCCAACGGAGGGCGACCTGTACGCAGATAACCCAAGTGTAATGACTGCAACAGTGAAACACGAAGTACATCTGGTCTCCAGTCCCCTATCTTTTTTGGCACCAAGAGGAATCTTGAATAAGTTCCAGACCCTCTCTGGTCTGGGGGGACCTCTTAGATGAGCTTGTCTAGCAGTTTTTTTTTTATTTCTAGAGGAGCTACTTCCCTCCAACTGGGTGGAACATTGGGAACTTTCTTCAAAACTGTGGGAAGGGCTAGGGAAAATTATAAAGTATAACCTCTGGATATAATCTTCTACACCCACAAATATTTTGGGATAGTCAGGGTCTCTGTTGCAGGGATAAATGTCCCCTGGCTGCCTCTAGACAGAGATAGTTGGGCCTCCATTAAGGAGCACTGAAAGGCAAATCTGAGAAAGAATATCTAAAGCCCTGGTTCTGCGGACCACCTCTGTCATGAGGACGGCATCTTCCATTCCAGTCCCCCCCCCAGCCACTGGGAGCACTATCTCCATGTGAATCCTGGAAGGGACCCTGGGATTTCTTAAACCACATATTTCTACCACCTCATTGATTCCTTAAGAAGGGCCTTTGAGGGGATAGAAAAATGTATATCCATGGCAGACAGGATCTTCTCCTCTTGTTCACACCTTGACAGCATGTCCTTAACTTTGTGCCAAACAAAGAAAATCCATCAAAAGGCGCATTGACGTAAAAAAAGTTAAATGGTTCCGCAAAATCACATAAGCGCATCCAGGCATGTATCCTGATGGCTACGCCTGAACTCGTTACCCATGAGGTATCTTCCACAGGATGAGAGATCAACCTCACGGATGCATTTGAGATGGATTGGTGGGTAGCCAATTGTGAAGAGATTCTGTTTTCATCCTTGGATGACATGGACCCAGAAAAAAATCTGGTAACCTCCTTGTTCAAATCTTTTTGCAGTCTTGTAAAATGTGCCAAGTAATTCAGTGACCTAAGGGCAAAGGTCGCTGAAGCATAAACACGCTTCCCAAGTCTGTCCAACGCTCTAGACTCTCTACTGGGGGTTGGACAGAAGAGCTATTTTCTACCAGTTCCTACACTGTAGCTACAGTCACAACCATTGAAATTAACTAGTACTTCCTTGCTCCACTGTGCACAGTCTTTAAGAGAGGCAAAAATTTTATCCATTTTTTGGCATTGACTAAACAGTTCACAGCTCTTTCCAAGTCCACCAAGAGACTAGGTCAATGAGCTCATAAGCTGGGAGAATCACCCAAGAAGTAGATGGCCCAGATATGAAAGCCTTCAGAAACCCCAGTTTCCTGGGAGGAAGTGTCAAAAGAAAGTCACCTTTTTCGTTTAAAGAGCTCCAGGATGTCTCCAAAAGAGATGTCATCAGGTGTTATTCTGGGTGACCCATCCCCCTCTTCAAAATCATTGTCCTCTGTGAGAGATTCCTGGGGGAAATCTAAGTGCCTCCTCATAAATGTCCTCTTTTGAGGGACTTCCTCAGTGGGGTGTTCTGGAGAAGTGGCATAAGAGATGATGTCCTAATGGACTGGCTGGAGGCTTGTTTGCACTGGCTGTCCCAGTAGAAGAGATGATTGAGGCTCACAGCAAAGAACAGTATGAAGCAGGGTTGTCTGATTCGGGGGGGGGGGCAGGGATGTCTCTTCTCTAGCCACGGAGAAAACTCTCTCTAGAACCTCAAAGGCAGGATGCCTAGGAGAAACAGAAGTCGATGCGTCCTAAGCTGGAATATCTTGGATCATCGTCTCCTGCAACCCCATCAGTGCTCCACCCAAGCAGGGAATCAGACCCAAGTTATCCAGTGACTAGGCTCAGAGGGGAAAAGATGTCTCAGAAGGTTTTGGTGTCAACTCCAAACCCCTGGATATAGCACTGATGCTTTGGCTCAGAGAGTCCTCTGGCTCCAAAATACTTGGTGCCAGTTGGCTCAGGGGTACCATCACAGTCAGAGCAAATGGTCTTCTGATCCGAAGTAGACACCCCCAGGGATCTTAGATCCAATGGCTATGAAACAGAAGGGCAGATCAGAGAAGGAGACACCAGAGTGGAAGAGGACAGATGTTAGCTCCCAGGCCCAGAAGGGTTCAGAGCCAAGAGAACCCCCATCTGTATCTGTGCTCTGAATAATTTCCTCATCATCCTGTCCACTTCTGCTTCTAAAAGACTTCCGAATGATCAAAAGAGGACATAGTGGAAGAAGGCCTAGAATGCTTTTGAGGTGAATCCTCAAGGAAGGGAGAAGGAAGCCTGGACAGAATCGGATCTAATAGAAGTCAAGGGGTACAGATCAGAGGATACTATATTTTTTGAGTTGTTGGATCCAAGGCTGATGGATGACACTTTTATGAATCTTAACGGGAGGTTCTGCTGAAGGAGCCAAAGTCAAAGCCGAGGATCGATATGTAGAACTTTTTTGAGACTCCTTTTCCTTACAGTATAACTTTAATTTTCTTTGGCTTTTTAGAGGGGGTGTGAGCCCCAGCCACCAAAAAGGAAGATGTAGAGGGCTAGAGACACTGCAGACTAATTTGTTCTTAAAGTCTGTCAAGGCCCTAGAATTAAACCCAGAGAAGATGGCACAGTCAACATCAAGATGTGCTGGACCCAAATAATACACATAATCCCTGTAGGCATCAGAGTTTGGAAGCTTGTGCCCACGGGAAACACACTTTTTAACCCCAGAGGGTTTGTCCAACTTCTTAAAAACAATAAAGAACTACCACCAACAACATGCAGCTAAACACAAACAATCCACTACAAAATATTACCGTAGAAAAGGCTATACAGAAATATCTTTTTTTAGGGAAAGAAAGAAGAAAAGAAAAGAAAAACTGCCAACAATGGTAGACAGAGTACTTGGAAGAGTAAAAATAGATACCACTAATGGCACCAAAAGAAATACCAACAAGGTAAATGACAAGGAGGAAAATGAGGAGTTACTAAAAGGACTAAATTATGGTAGGGAGGAAGAAGAAAGGCAATATATAAAGATCAAGTCACAGCAACCAGCAAAATGGGAAAAATCCAAAGAAAACTCAATAAATGCTCGAGAGCTAGGAATCTCTGTCTGATGCCTAATGACGACAAACAAGATCTGAGGTAAGTTAGTTTGGCAGGGCATTATGGGTAAAGGGAAGAGCGTGAGAGTTCTAGGATCCAATGATCTGATGGAAGTGGCTGAGTCAGATCTGAGTCTTAGACCCAAACTCATCAGTTGAGGAATGAGTGAAAATAATATCAGATACTTCTGATACCACCTTGGGCATGAAGGTTGGATTAGTGTGAAGGGAAACACTATCAATGTGGAAGATGAGGCAGGGTTGTTGGTACATAAACACCTGAAATTCAGAAATCCTCCCAGTCAGGGATAGAGGTGAATACCCTTAGTCCTGCATATGTGATTACTGGAGCCAGGCACTTTACAAACATTCTGGATGGGCTCATCCTGCTTTGAATCTCAGGAACTGTCTATGCGTGCTGGCTATGAAAATATGCACAAAGACATATTTGAGATTCAGGGTAACTATAAAAGCCTGAAAGAGGAAGACAGATAATAGGCCTGTCAGGTTTGTAATTTTAACTTTGACAATCATATACATTGACAGGTGTAAAATTGTCCTCCAAGGGCAGGCTTTTCTTGGGACAAGGAATAATCTTGAGTAAAACCTTCTGCCTTCCCCTTGGTCTGAAACTCTCTCTTGATGCCCCCCCTCCTTGAGGTAGATCCTCGAGAATTACTGGCATGGTAAAATGCATTTGATTT
This sequence comes from Protopterus annectens, assembly GCF_019279795.1. Lineage (NCBI taxonomy): Eukaryota > Metazoa > Chordata > Ceratodontiformes > Protopteridae > Protopterus > Protopterus annectens. Next base: position 819,791,050 of record NC_056728.1, on the reverse strand, counting down.
GTGTGTATTAAGAGAATGCCTGAGACCTTTGCTTGTTTTATTATGTGCACTCTGTATCCCAGTTTCAGAATTCTTAGCACCCAAGAATCTTTTTTTTTTTTTTTTCAAATTTTTTTTATTTTTCAAACACATTTGAATGAATTCCACAGTAATTATACAGAACATCTTAAATAACTATGTAGGCTATTTACATTAGCCTGACACTATAACAGATCTTAATGTATACAGTTACTTTATAAATATGTCCAATCCACTATCAGAGTGTCTGATCAATTATTGTATAGTGTTAATCAACTATAAGACTTCTCCCCAAGGGTTGTTGATAAATGGCTTTGGATAAATTCTTAGTTATTTAATTTTAATTTTCAATAATGCTGTGGTCTTCAGTAGGCTGTAGAAGTCTTCCAATGTTGGCATTGTGTTTGTACTCCATCTTCTTGTTATACACATCCTTGAAATTGCAAGTATAGTCCATACTAGATACATGTTTGACCTATTCAAATGAGGACTTTCGTTCACATTTAATAATACAACAGCTTTAGTTAAATAAAATGATTCCCATGTCAAAGTCATTACATATGATTTCATATATGTATTTTGTAAATTTAGGTATGTCTTTAAATGAAGAATTGTTAGTTATTCTACTTAAATCTTGTGAATATGACAGAATACTCTGTAAAGTTAGCCAGTCCTGCTGTGGAATTTTGTATGTTGTTTTTATTACTTGCATATCTAAAACTTTTAGTTCTTTGATACATTGGAGTCAACAAACAAATCCTTTCTGTTCCCAGGAATTAATAATTTCTCTATATATTTTATGTGGAAAGTTCTTTGTGACTATGAATGGTGTTAAAAGATCAAACCAGATTTTTAAATCTATATTTGCATTAATAATTTTCCTAAATGAGTCAATGTAATAATTAATCATACAAGTTTTAGTGGGTTTAGTTAGGTTCTACTGCATACTAATACACAAAATGTGTCATGGTAAATTGTTTTTATCTGTTATTTGAAATTGTGTTTGTAAATCAAATTCATTTATTGATATTACAGTTAGTAATTCTTGCCAATTTGCATAGCAATTTGGACTTATCTAATCTGAGATTCTTTTAGATACTGATGCTTTTATATATGTTTCTATATCAGGAAAGTTTAATCCTCCCTGTTTCCATGGTCTGATATGATGTACTAAAGCTATTCTGTTTGTTTTGGGAAACTATAAAAATGTTATTACTCATGAATTTCTTCCTTTCTGATAACAGTTGTATTGCCAAGGCTATATATAGGATCTTGGGCAGTAAAACAATTTTTATTAACTATAGTTTATCTTCAAATGTTAATATTGTTTTGTTCCATTTTCCCAAAGAGATTTTAATTGTACTGATAATATTATAGGTTTTTTGAGAGTAATTCATTATTATCCTTGCATAACTCAATTCCTAGATATTTTAAGGTAGATTGTTTTCCTGTGATGTGATTCCCCCCTAGTCTGCAGTTCTTTTTTAATTTAAAAATAAAAATTTTGATTTTGATTTACTGAAATGGAGTCCTGAAGTCATGTGAAATTTGTCAGCTGATATATCTAATTCTTCTAATGTCTATTTTGTATTAATGTTAGCAATATGTCATCAGCAAATAGCATTACTTTAGAATTGTATTGTTCATAAACATCTATTCCTTTGATTTTTATATTGTTACGAATTGAATCTGCCAATATTTCAATAGCCAAAGCAAATAGAATCAGTGACATGGGACATCCTTGTTTAGTGCCTTTTGTTATATGTACAGATTCAGAGGTAAAAGAACCTAACTTGACGTATGCTAAATTATTTGTATAGATATATATATATATATATATATATATATATATATATATATATATATATATAGATATATATATATATATATATATTCTTTAGTAGATGAACAAATTATTTGTGTGTGTGTATATGTATATATATATATATATATATATATATATATATATATATATATATATATATATATATATACATATTCTTTTGTAGATGAACAAAGGATGCAGGACATTCAAATAGCATTAAGATTTTGAATAAATAGTCCCAATTTAGGGAATCAAAGGCTATCTCTATATCTAAGCCAGTTATGAGTGTTTCTTTATTTTCTTTAACATAATCTATAAGAGAAATTATCCTTTTAATATTGTCATGTGTGTGTCTATGATATATAAATCCAGTTTGATCATTATTTATTGTTTTGGAAAGTGGTATTTTCATTCTATAAGTTAATATTGTCATAAATATCTTATAGTCATTATTTAATAATGATACAGGTCTATATGAGGTAAAGAGGTTTAGGGATTTGTTTTCCTTTAGGATTGGTGTGATTAAGGATTACCTCCAAGAGGGTGACATTAAAGCTTGTGACTGAATTTCTAATAAAGTTTTATGGAAGAGGGATAGTATCTTTGATGGAAAAAGTTTATATATTTCCATAATTATGCCATCTATACCTGGAACTTTATTATTTTTACCCTCTTTTATTATATCTGTAATTTCTTTGTAGGATATGGGTTTCTTGCAGATCTAGTTTTAATTTTTCTGGTATTTTTTTATATTAGAACATTTTTCATCTAGATTTAATTAATCGATATGTATATTTTCTTTTTGGAAATGTTCCATATAGTGATTTCTGGGTCTATATTAGAACATCGAAGTCTTGAAACTTTGAATGTTCTAATACTGACCCCTATTCAGCGAATGTTGAAAACAGCAAAGTTGCAGAACACCGAATTTTTTCCTAGGGAAAGAATTTGGTTGGCCGCTTGTCGCTTCGCTAATTTCAGCACTTTGGTGGAATGTTACAGGTCGGGTACAGGTAAGTGTGCGATTGCGTGGACATGAGGGTTAGGGCACAGGTTAGGTGAGTTAGGGTTAGGGCGCGGGTCAGGTAAGTGTGCGATTGTGACGGACGTTAGGGTTAGGGCAGGGTAGGTGAGTTGGGGTTAGGGTGAGGTGAGTGTGCGATAGTGATGGACATTAGGGTTTGTGTTAAGGTAAGTGGACAGATAGTAGTGTATGTACAGTTTAGTGTAGGGTTAGATGTAGGATTTTGTGCGTGTGGATTGCTGTTTTTTTGGTGTGCATGTGTTGTGTGTATGTGGTTCGGAACAGCAAATTTTTTCCTGGGAAAAAAATTGCTGTTCTGCATGTTCGATATTGTAAACGTTCGCTGAACAGGGGTCGATATTAGAACATTCGAAGTTTTAAGACTTCATGTTCTAATACAGACCCGTGATTTCTATAGGAATCCAGAATGTCACCTATATCCCAGACATTTTTCCCTTTCTTTTCATGGAAGATAGTTTTAATGTTATTAGCTTTTGATTGTATTTTGATTCTTGTGGATAAATTATGTAGATATTTGGGAGAAGTGGCCAAGGTATTAATTTTTAGTTTTTCTAAAATAAAACATGAAAAGAGACATGGAAGAGATCTCCGATCATGCAGCCTAGGCTGGTATGACCCTGACCCTGAGTAGCATCCTGCCCTCACCAAGAGTGATACCTCAGTATAAAGAAAAAATGATCAATTTCAACAATAGTTAAGCTTCTGGTGTCATTCAAAGGGGATCCAGTGTCTGTCAGCCTGGGAAGACATGCTCGACAAGCCACGTTGCTTCGCAAGAGACGGCTTGCACCTGTCACCCCTAGGCTTTTGAATACTGGCCAAGGCTCTTGCTGCCCCCATAGTGCCTTTTTTAGGCAAGGCTCAAAAGTCAAACTCACCTCCATAACAAGCACAATTAACACAAAACTGGGGGTTATGCTACTCAATGCCAGTTTAAATTTCAAAATGCACACGCTCAAAGCACTTCTCATTATGGAGAACGTCGACATCTGTGTAGTAACTGAAACCTGGTTCAAGGCTCCAGAGAGCACCCCAGCACTACCAGGCTACACTCATACCACACGTTTCGGCCACAGAACACAGACCGAAACACAAAAGGAGGGGGTGTATCCATATTCATCAAGGATACCTACATCTCCAGGTTAGTGGCGCAGCATGATACCTCTGAGATCATCCATGTGCAACTAACATTGGGCAAATCTGCAATGCAAATTGTGGCCTGCTACAGATAACCCTCCATGACCCAGGACCACCACTCCACCTTTCTGGAGACATTGGAAAACATGAAGGTCCTACAGAACACCCTGATATTGGGCAATTTCAATTACCCTACCATTCACTGGGAAAACTACTAGAGTACAAATTCCCAGGCCCAGCACTTCCTGGTATTCATCAAGTCAAATGCCCTGGTTCAGCTGGCAAACTTCCCTACCAGAGGTGAAAACATATTGGACCTGGTCATCACCAACATGGGCGACAGGTGTTCCACACCAGAGGTCAACCTGTCACTGGTTAGATCAGACCATAAACTAATCACTCTGGATGTCCACACCCCACTACCACCCCAACTAAGGAAACCACAGTTAAAAGCTTTTCTAAAGCAAACTTCACCTTACTTAAGACAGAGGTGGTAAGTTTCACAGCCTCCACGCTAAAGGATAATGCTGCCCAAGATTCAGAAACCTTTACAAATGCACTCAATGAGCACCTACAAGGCTGCATGGATTGTGCCATCCCTAGCAAAACCAAGACTCACTCCTCTAAGAGAAGGAAACCAGTTTGGTGGACCCCTGCAATAAACAGGCTATACAATAGAAGGAAACTAGTTCAGAAAAAACGCAAATCCTAAGAAGGAAAGACATCCCTGATCAGTATCAGTAAGAAACTAAGGTCCCTCATTAAATCATCCAAGGCTAACTTCGAAAGAAAAATAGCCAAGGATTCAAAAGATAACCACAAAGCCTTCTTTAGCTATGTTAAGAATAAAAGTGGCAACTAGCAGATATGCACTGAACTAGTGTAAAATAGCACACAATATACTGAACCTACTGATATTGCCAACATCCTGGCAGATAGATTCAGCACAAACTTCACCCCCTTCTCACCTCGAAAAGGGCCCACAACAATACCGGAAAGGTGTAATGTCCCAAAAAATCACAGACACACAGGTGAAAACAGCCTTTTCAAAAGCCAAAAACACAGCGTCAATGGGACCAGATGGTGTCCCAGGCTGCGTCTTGCACGAACTACAGAATGAACTAACCCCCCACCTATACATGCTGTTCAACCTCAGCCTCTCCACAGGCTACGTGCCCATAGAATGGTGCACAGCAACGATTATTCCTCTCCACAAAGGAGGGGCCACAACTGACCCTGGTAACTATCGCCCCATAAGCCTGACTAGCCTGGTCTGCAAGGCTATGGAGCACATCATCATGGAACTCATTAACAAAGACCCTCCAAACACCTGACCTGACCCAGTTTGGCTTTGTTAAGGGCAGATCATGCTTACTAAACCTGGTTGACTTCTTCGAGATGGTCACCAAGGCCATGGACAAGGGAAAGGTGGTTCACACAGCCAAACTTGACCTCGCCAAGGCTTTCGACACCATTCCCCACTCAGGTATTAAAGAAAGACTCACCAGCCTGAACATAAACCCCTATGACATGAGATGGGCTGCCAACAGACAGAACTCACACGGTAAAGAATAGCGGGCTCCAGGTCCGACTCTAAACCAGTCACAAGTGGTGTCCCACAAGGTTTGATCCTGGGACCCCTACTGTTCGGCATATACTTCTCAGAAGTACAGGCAAACACAGGAGGACTATGGCTAACCAAGTTTGTCGATGACTGCAAACTGGGAGCCATAACTGACTCTCCAGCTGACACAGACATCCTCCAAAAGGGCCTTTACTGAGACGGACACCTGGTGTCAAAGTCATGGCCTCAAGCTAAATGCCAAAAAATGCATAGTCATCCCATTTGGGAAAAACAAAACACCCAAGAATTACCACATAGGTGGCAGCCCCCTTAATACCGAAGAGGTAGTAAGAGATCTGGGGACCCAGGTAGATAGTAATCTCTCCTTTGACAATCATATTGCCAAAGTAGTTAGGAAATCCTTCTATGTAGCCCATCTAATTACTAAAGGGTTCGCATCTAGAAATAAAGAGGTTATAGTGCCCCTCTACTCATCACTCATTAGACCCATCATAGAGTACAATGCCTCACTTGGAATGTACCTCACAAGACACTTCCAACAGCTGGAAAGACCACAAAAGTACCTCACCAAGAGGATTACTGGCCTCAAACATATGTCCTATGCAGCCCGACTGAAAAAACTCCGGCTGTACTCAATGGCATATCGCTTACTCAGAGGTGATCTCTGCCTGACTTACAAAGCCATGTCCAACTCAGAATTGATGGACATGCTCCACCTAAAGAAATCCAAGTCACTGCGAGCCACGCGCTCTATTGAGCTAAACCTCGCCACAACTATAAATAGAACATGCTGGAGGCATAGATTCCTGTCACAGAGACTTCCCATGCTTTGGAACAAAATTCCAAATTACATCAAGCAGAGCCTCTCACTAACACTCTTCAAGAGAAACCTTGACGAGTGGATGGGTAACAGAAAATACACCCCTGGGATCACTTCATTGGCTCTTCTTGACAGAGGATCAGTTAATTAATCAATGGGGCGGTGAAAGCCGACACACTCTGGCTAGGCTTATAAATGCCCTCGGGCAGATAGCCTAGTACCTACCTATGAACCTATAAACTAGTTTTATGTTTTAGAATTTAGTTGTATTTATTGTTTAATACTTCTACTTCCTTTTTCATCTCCAAATGATTTTGATTTTTTTCAGCTTTTACTGACAAAAGTTTGGATTGTAGATCTAATAAATCAGAATCCCATTCTCTGATTTCTTTTTTAATACCAAGTTAGGGTTTTACCATATATGTGAGCTTTTAATGAGTTATCATTATTTTATTTATCTCTGTGCTGTAATTAATATCTAGGAAGAACTGTAATTCAGATAATAACCAGGGGTTGAACTCTTTAATTTTAGTTATATATCCTGGAATTCTGGAGTTAAAGATTAATGGTTTGTACCCATTTTGGAGTTTTAGTATCAATGAATTGTGGTCTGAAAGGAGGCAGAGAGTGATTGAGAAACCACCCAAGAATCTTGACGGAGTTTTTTCCATTCTTTCAGAAATAACAACAGAAAACTTCTATTTTTTAGGAAGGGGAGAAGTGAATGGGTAGGTAGTGGGCTGAGATGGATTTTGAGGGGGAAGGGAGGAGCTCTTTCAAGTCATAGCTGCTTCCTTAAGGATGAGGAGTCTTGGCCTGGAGGGTCCCATGTATTCTTCTTTTATTCAGCCTGTCATTTTTTTTGTAATTGGTCCTTATTGCCTTGGGATGCTTCTCTTTATCTTACCTTATGTGAAAGGACAACTTTTAGTACTTCAGTTTCTACTGAACATAGCGGCGAGAGAGGGGAGAAACAGCTCTTTCAGTGATTGCACTCTTCCACTTTCCCTCCATCCTTTAAAACAATAGGTCGGCCAGGAATCCAAACAGCAGCTATTATGAAGTTAAATTTTCACATGCTCTGTGGCAGGGGCTGTGTCCTAAGCCAAACATGTCTCCAACTAACTAACCCCATAGCTGCCACACTACAAGATACATAGACTGCATCGCAGCCACATTTGAAAGAGTGATAGCCTTGGAGGAGAGGTTTCAAAGAGAGCAAACTATATACAATTATTTGATGAACTCTAATTTTCCCATGACATCACAACTGGTGACTCCAACACAGCAACTATATTCACTAAGGAGATTTATGCCCACTTAGGCAAATGCACAGTCCCAACTAGAGAGCAATACAATGAGAAATTTAAAGAAAAAAACTCTCCTGTGGTCAACTGACATGAACAAAGCAAAGGATAGCCACAAACCCTTCTATAGCTCTGTTAGAAAACTACAGAATAACACTCAACACTGTTGTACACTGTTGTAAAGTTTTAAAGATGGGACCCCACTCCAACAGAAGTGTTATTGCAAATATACTAATAAATACATTATCTGCAAACTTCACTAAAAAAAACACCTATTCCAGCATTACCAATCCCAGTCTTCGTTGCCCCTATCATTACTAAGGAACATGTTCTTATGCTCTTAGCTAAAACAAGAAATGCTTCCTCCATGGGTACTGATAATACACCTGGGTGCTTATTAAACACTGTCAAACAGACTTTTGCTAAACCTTTCCTTAAACTGTTATGCTTAATATACGGTTATATACCCAAATCTTGGTGCAGAGCTGTGCTGATATCCTCTCGTAAGGAAGGCCCTACTACTGACCCTGGGAAGTACAGACTAATCAGCCTAATAAGTCTGATCTGTAAAGCTATGGAGAGTATCATAACTGACCTCATTAATTATGATAATAACAGTCTCATTAAGCTTGACACCAACAATTTAACTTCACCAAGGGAAGATCTATGTATTAATCCTTGTTGATTTCTTTAAGAGGGTTACATAAGTTGTCAACAGCGGTCATGATGTTCATACAGCTTATCTTGTTCTGCCCAAAGCATTCAATACCATACCATATGTCGGAATTGTAAGGAAACTAACAACGTTAAACATTTATCCTTATCTGTTAAAATGGATTATCATCTGGCTGAAAAACAGAACCTGTACAGTTTATGTAGCTGGTGCCTATTCAAATCAAATAGCATTAAGTAACCATTGAGGTCTCCCAGGCTCTGTGCTGGGTCTCCTCCTGTTTTGCATCTACTTCTCTGATCTCAAAAATGATAACCATCACCTCTGGTTAATCAGACTTGCAGATGACTGCAAACTGGGTGTAACTGTTAAAACTGCCTTTAGATATTTGCACCATTCAGAACTATATTACTTTAGTTAATATATGTTGTATAGAAAATAGGTTTAAACTAAACACTAAAAGCTGCATTATTTTCTCATTTGGAAAAGAGAAGTTAACTATAATGTACAGAATAGATAACCCACTTGTAAAATGAAACTGCAGTGAGGGACCTGGGCACTTAGTTTGACAGTTCCCATCCTTTGATCATCACATGGTAACTGTCGTCATGAAGTCCTTCTACTTAACACAACTAATAGCCAAATGTAATTTGTCTAGATACAAAGATGTTACTATTATACTATATTCAGCACTGATCAGACCCACTACAGTCCATAATGATCCGTTTGGTATATATCTTATGAAATTTCAACAAATAAGAAAGTCCCAGAGATTACAAAGAAAAAAAAAACATATCCAGTCTTAAGAACCAAAGTTAAAAGGAAAGACTTAAAGCCCTGTGCATGTACTGTGTGTCTTATAAAATTCTGAGGGGTGATCTGTGCCTCAGTTACCTTGCCATTAGAGATCTGGTGGTCCTTGATCTACTATATCTCAGTAAGATACGTTGCTCAGGTATTGCTAGAACCAAAGGCAGGTATCTTCATTAGCAGGTTAACAGAATGTGATGGAGAGATGGATTCATTAAGCAGCCCCCCCACCTCTTCAAAGTAAACAACTTCTGCATATTAAACAATGTGATTCTATATCTTCTTTCAAATTCAGCCTGGATGATTGCACAAGTGCTCTCAAATTTATCCACGGACTTACAAGTCCCTCAACTCCTTGCAAAATATGGTAAAGCCTGAAGGTGGGTATTCAAAAGGTGCACATGTTCATTACACTAATACACCTTGAATCTACTATGAAGCCTACAAATCTTATGAAAAGGTCCCACTCCATCTCTCATGGCTTTATCCCCTATCTCTTTCACCCTGTCCCTAAACAAGGACAGAAGAACCCATTGAAATCTGAGCGTGTGTGTGCCAATTCAGAGCCAAAAAGGCCAGGGTTGCAGAGATATAAACATTCTTCCTCAACTGGTTGATTGTTCTGATTTCTTGGACCCTGGGAACAGATTTCTTGGCTGGAACCCAGAAGATCCCTTGCTGTCCACAGACACCATACATGGATCAGTGGTTGATTAATGATAAAAATACTTACAAGGGGTCCATGATCCTTAGAAACCGTTGGGTTTCTTGAGATAAGGGGTCTGGGAATCTGTCTCTAAAGATACACTACTGAATATATCCTCCAAGGTTTCAGTAACTGGAAAAACAGCTAAGAGTTTAGGTTTTGGTAAGTCCAGAGGTTCTCTATATCTCTTCTGGATGTATAAGCCATCCTTAGACTTGGAAAAGTATATCACGGAGGGTGTCTCCAAATGCGAAATTCTTGGGTGGGGAGGTGGAGGACAGTGCAGTATTTGAGATTTGACACTGACATATAAGTAAAGTGGGGATATACAGCCTGCATAAACAGATTCCTCTGTCTCTAAGGTTGAAGAATCAGAGTCCTTGAGGGGGGATGTGTCTTCCTCTTCTTTCTTTCTCAGATGGAACCAAATAATTATGCCTAATCTGTGAGAGACAGCAGGTTCTTAATGAAAAACATGAACTCCTCAGTTAAAGTCCTGCAAGGAGGTATGGGTATGCCCAGCTCAGGCCAAGGCAAGATGGCAGATGTTCAAAAGGGAAGTGGCTACCTTCAAAGTCTTCAATCGTGAGTGGTCACAGACAACAACTAGCAGTGGAGATCCTCACACACCACAACTGAGGATATACTATCCTCACCTATAGTTATCTAAATAGGGTCATTAGAACCAAATGTCATTAGACAGGAATCTGGACTGATCAACAAATTAATGTTTTTGGCTTGGGAAGATATGCCTTCTTCTGAACAGTGCAGTGGTCTCCTGAGTGGCATTATCAGGGGCATCTATCACAGAAGGCAACTGGAATGGGAAGGGCACGTAAGTGCTAACTAGACCCAAATGCCCTTGAGCCTAAAGTGGCCTAAGAACTCAACGGTATTTTATTTACATTTGTCTATTAGGGTAGCACACTTATAAACATTTACTAATTTCAGGCTCAAGTCTGTTAGTATGTCATAGCCTCATCCATGTCCCTTTCTTCTTGTATTCTTTTCTTTATATTTTTTATTTATTTTAATTAATTTATTTATATTTGCTTACTGGGATAGTGCACTGATCTCAATGGACCATTTGCAGACAAAGCCCTGGTGAACAGAATCACATAAGAAATAAAGTGATCGGGCAGATGCCTTAACAAAATATGTAGCCTTTTATGAATGAAGCAAATATTGAATATTTTCTGTCTGAAACATGCCTAACAAGGGGCAAGAAGAGAATTTATATGTTGTACTCAGACATACACTATGAAAGTCTTGGTGATGAACTTGTTTGTGAAAAGAGATACACTTGACCACATCAGATACTGATATCTAACTTGATCACTGACAGTAACATACAACAAACAGCAGTAATAACTGGCATCTTAAAGCCAAGACTCAGTAAACCAACAAAGCAATGAGAAGAATGGACATTTCTCCAAAAGGATGCTTATCTGAACTCTAGAAGCCAGAGCAAACTGACAGACTGATGATGTTTAGTACTCACATCAATTATGCATCTTCCCTTCTTGAACTGATGCAAATACTAAAGATAGCACAGAAGATATTTCTCGTACCCCAGACATCTACCCAGAGAGAGGAAGGGATGTAAAGCTGTGGAAGTTAGGCTGAACATCAGGCCTTCTGCAATAGAAGCCCCAAGAGTTAGCACTACAGCAGCAATAAAAGACATCTATCTGCCTTAGCAAGTTAAATAGGAATATTAAGTGTAAGAGAATAAGTAAATGATACACATGAAAAACAGAACAGCAAAAAATAAGTAATGCAACTATTTAAAGTGTCCTTATCACAGTACTGTAAAAGTCTAGCACACACCTGAAACCCCAAAGTTTATAAGAATGTATTAGATGGTGTGTATCTCTCGCTACATAAAATATACAACACACATGCACACACACTCACTCTCTTATACTTCACAGGTCCATCACATTTTCTAAACATAGTGACAAGGAACTGGGTTGTGCAATTCCCACTGATGTTGATGACGCATACCTTAAAATAATCAGTAGCTAAACAACACTCAGCCTTATAAGCGCCTAATAAGTACACGACACACTCAAATGCAGAACTCAGCAGTAATATGGAAAGCCCAGAAAATTATTATTTATGTTAAGGAATCCTGTTCATGTGTAGCACATCATTAGAAGAGCTTGTATGTGAACATGAAGTATGCATAAACATCATAGTTTTCAGGTGGCAATAGTTTTAAGACCTACAACACAGGCAGTTGCCAGGCTCTGTTAACATTATTTTACGATAACACTTAAAAGTCTGATAAAATGTACATTTGAGAGTAAAACAGGAAGATTTTAAGCATGTCAGGAAAAAAAAAGGCATTTTTCAAAAACAAAGCAAACTGAGTAGAACACTTATGACAATATGCTTCATATTTCATGTTGGTTTAAGGACTGTGATTGCCTTAATTGATCCTAATTTTATTTGCTTTATACAAATCTTGCTTGGTAAGTCAAGCCAAAGTTCTAAGAAGAAAAAACATTTGGATCATTTGTGGAATTACTCTGCTGCCAAATGCTGCTGTTTTAATGGAGCAGATGTGAAAAGTCTTTGAATTTAACAATGTGCAGTCTTCTTTTGGCAAGCTTGACAATGTTTTTTCCTGCTTGGGGTCATGTTGCACTGATGTTTCCCTGGCTGCATGCTACAGCATCCTTTTCCACAAAGAATATCACAGCATCTGTTATTTTTCAGGTACTTGAACATAATCTTAGCACTGGGAGACAGTGTCTGCAGTTACACGTGTCTAGTGCAAATTTAGATAAAGCCTTCAGAATTGAAATGCTATTGTAATGTTGTGTAGATTCCCAGTATTCAGTTTTTTCCATTGTTGATTTGTCACAAGGCAATGCTTTTTGGGGCAACTTAATTTTCTATTTACTGTAGATGATACTGCGCTGAAGAGTGCTTATCTCAATGGCAAGTAGAGCAAGTTAGTTTTAACTCATTCATCAGCTAATCTCAACAAAAGCAACATTCCATGTCATCAACCTAAACAAAAAGAAGCTTTAGCCAAATCTGCAGAGGCTTTCTGAAAGTATGACAAATCACTATGGCAAGTTGTGACCTCAATTTGTCATATACTTTACATAGTTTTAAGGGTCTTAGAAAACAAATGCATAGACATAATGTTTCTCTTTTAGCACAGTTTCTGCAACATGCAATAGACATTTAATTTATCCATCCACAAGCCTTTTTCCCATTTTTGCACGAGGTCAGGGTGTCACTTCAACAGTGACAATCATCTACAGCCAAGGTTTACACCACCAGGTGGCTAACCCAGCTGTGACAGTTCTTCCATATCACACACTATCACACACTCAGAAGCACACTCACACCTATGGCCAGTTTTGAGTGTCCAGTCCACCTTCTGCTTGTGTTTGATTACAAAATGCATTTTGGTTCCGGATCATTGAATTATTCAGATTACTAGCATTTCAACCTCCTGCACTAATTAGACAAACATATTAACATCCAGAAAATACTGTTTACTGTTTCTGGAGAAATTTTTAAAAGAATGAGAGATGCTGGACAACGGGGACGAAATTGGTTTGGTAGTGAGAGTGACATTAAAGGACATGCATTACAGTAAAACGAAACAGCTAAACAGAGGCACAGTGGACTACAACTTAGATGAAAAAAAAATCCTGAGATCACTAATTCACATCTACTAAATCCGGAGAAAGGAGGAGCTCACAAACCACAGGAGCCTGGATGCAAGTGGATGAAGTCTGTCATGTTAGGAGGATCAATAAATGGCACAAATTTGCTGTGCATATATTGTTTACTATACGACAAGCTAATCATTGCAGGTAGCTCATTAGCCATAAAATTATACATCTCCACATATAATCTGCTTTTATAAAGATAAAAAGTAATGCACATCTAGATATGTATTAAGTAACACACTTTCCTTTACAATGATATTTCAAAATTAACCATAACGCAATATTAGGCATTTCTTGGGTTATTCGCATCAAAATTAATCTTTCCAACATATACATAGTGCATATTTCATTAAATTAACTTTGTGGTTTTTTGAGTCACTTTAGAGCACTACATGTAACCTTCACTGATTAACTTAAGTATTTACCACAGGACACGCTCCTTACCAGGTCTTTATATCACTTTCAGATCATACCTCTCCGCACTAAGTAACATCCTACATAATTTCAAAGCTGTCCTGTTCAAGGACTTTACTTGCATGCTGTGTAAGATTATGGTCTGTTTCTAACTGAACTTCACATATTCATGAAATTTCTCATACCCATATTCTGTTGCTAACAGTTCCTTTTCGATTTGAGCACACGAATACCACAGAGAGACAGTCTGCAAGAAAGTGGACCATTTCTAGAAACCTCTAAAATGCCTGTTTTTCTTCCAGTCTTGAAATGTGCCTGACTGCTGAAAAATGAGTTTTTACAGAAGAATATACCAGGTCAGATTTGAGCAACTCACACAAAGAAAGAAAGTACACTATAAACTATAAATGTCTACTTGAAAAGGGTCCTGGTTCTTCTTTTGATACCACAAATATTTTTTTCTGCATCAGGATCAGACTTTCTAACATTATAAAATGACTTGCATATTTTAGATCCCACAGTCCAAATTTTCATTTGTTCTTATTTCAACTTTAAACTATACTGTCCTACTCTATTTAACAACTTGAGTCTCTTGACATGCTTTTCTTGTATCTGCTCTCATGTTGACAGATCATCAATTATGTTTTCATAAATGCCAATGACAACACTTAAGCAGCATTTCTTTCGAATATGTCTAGAACTTATGAAATAAACCTAACAAAAGTCTGATGAGTCTGTATCTTCCTAGTGGTATACTAAATGTACACAATGTGGATCTTTTTATTTATTTAGTCATTTGTAAATGAGGTGAGTGGGTTAGTCCATTGATCATTTTCAGCAATGACTTTGGCCACAAGGTCAGGGATAAAGTGAACATACAAATGTATGAACAATTCAGTGCTTACAATCAATACAAATAATAAGCAGTTTTTGATAGTGTCAGGAAAGTGGAATGCCCAGAGAAAGGACACAAATACAGGAAGAAAGTGCAGGTGTGTATGAACTTAACATAACAGTAGATGTCCTACTGATCACTGCTGCAGTATTACTGACTGATAGGATATCTTGCTAAGGATAGCAATACTTCTGGCCAGCATACCAAAGCCCGAGTGTTAGAGAGGTAACTATATACCATATGTACATGTCCACAAAAGAAAGGAAATAATAAAGAAGAGTTCAGCCAGAACAAGACAAAACAAATCCACAGGGGACATGAGGATTGGATATAATACTGTAACAGTGATCAGGACATGTACTATTATGTTAAAGTCTTAAACAACTGTATAATGTCCTTCCAAGATCACTACTGCAGTATTACTGACCGGTGGGAGGTTACTAAAGCTGTTCAGAGGGAGGGGAGGAGGAAGGAAGAGCAGAGTTGTAAATCCAGCATGCCCTGCAAGATGGCCCTTGGAAATCCTGTTCAAGCTCTAGAAAACACAAAGTTTGTAATGCTTAGTAAATGCTTGGATTAAGAACCAAGTAGCAGCATCAAGAATAGACCTAGAATCTAAACCCTTGAAGAAAACTTCAGAAGTAGCTACTGCCTGGTGGAATGAGCATTGAAGGGGGTGGGGAACTGTTTGACACAAAAGGAGAACAAAATGAGATGGCTTTAAAAATCCAAGTAGAAATGGTTTACTTAGATATTAGCAAGCCAGTTTCTTTTTTTGGAATGAGATAAAAAGTTGGTCTGATTTCCTACTGTCCACATTTTTGTTCAGGTAGTAACTAAGTTGTCAATGTACAAACAATGAATAATTCTTTCCCCTCTGTTGTGAGGAGAAGGAAGGAAGGAAGCAAAGCTGATGGACTGATTCAAGGACAACTCATTAACCACCTTGGGAATGGAAGAAGTATTAGTTCTAAGGGTGAACCTGTCTTTGCAGAAAACAAGGAAGGGTAGAATGGCGTTCAAAGCTTGCATCTTAGGTGCTCTTTTAGCTGAAGTAAGAGCCACCAATGAAATGGATTTCCAAATACAAAACTTTAAGCAAAAACCTGAAGATGATTTAAAAGAAGTACGGGGCAGTTTTCCAGCACATAACTGAGATCCCAGGAAGGTGGAATAGGCTTTCATGGTGTCATGGTGGCCTGATGTAGAGACCAGAGTTGAGCAACTGTCTGACCTCAAAGCATGCACAGAGAGAGGTGGATCTATAGGCAGACAAGCAGAGATAGCTGACAAATGTGTTTTTACAGAAATGTATGCCAAGCCAGAGTAGAGCAACTAACAAAAAGAAGAACGAACTGTAAAAATTCCCCACTTGAAAAGGGTCCTGCTTTTTTTTTTGGCACCCCAAAATAAAATCTCTTCCATTTTGGAGATAAGATTTTCTAGTTGTTGGTATTCTAGCCTCCTGTAAAACCAGAAGCAAGTCCACTGAAAAGTGCTGCCTTAACGGAATCAAAACTATATCACACAAAGAGTTAATCGCAGAGTTTGATGATGAGGCTGAAAATAACAGGACCCTTGTTCTGTGTGAGCAGGTCCATCCTGTAAGGTAACGTGTGATGATTTTCCTGGCAAGGTGGAAATGTAGGGGGAACCACAGCTGTCTGGGACAAAAGGCAATTCCAAGCAATATTTTTGACTTCTTCTTGATTTTGAGACAGACCTTTGGGATCAGTGGCAGAGGAGGGTAGATATATTGGAAACTTCATTTCCGAGAAAAAGTGCTCTTACATGCCTGAGGACATAGTGCCATAGAAAACAACAGAAGAGATTTAGCTGACTGTTGTGGGAGAAGACAAAAAACTATCTAGGGAATACCCCGCTGATGGCAATGCCCAGGAAGATCTCTCTGTTTATCATCCATTTGTGAGGATCTGCCTTGGATCTGCTCAGACTGTCTGCCATTGTCTTCCTTTCTAAGTGTAAATATATATAATGCTTGAAGGAGATGTTTGTGTTGGATGGCAATTCTCCCAGGCCATCAAAGCTAATCTTCAAAGGCAGTAAGACTTGGTGCCCCCCTTCCTTGTTTATGCACCACGTGACTGTGGTGTTGTCTGCAAAGAAAGACTCTGAGGGAGCCTGGAGTCCAAAGATGATTCAAAGACTGAAGGGTCAGAATTAGAACCTTCATATAACTTGATGTTTATGTGATCTTTTTTTCTTTGAATGACCACACCCTTGAACCTTGCTGTTAGTGGAACAGGCTCCCACTGCCAGGTTAGAAACACCCATGTAAAGTTCCTAGCAAAAGGGAGGAATCAGAAATGGACTGAGTTGAGAGAAATCTGGTTGATTCACCAAACTAACTCCTTTCTGATGCAAAGCAAAACAGCAATCTGGAACTTTAAGAGTTAACAGCACTGAAGCCAAATTGCCTGGAGGTAAAACTGACTTTCTCATGTGAAGTCTGGCATTTCGAACCATAGGGATAGTTAACGCCATGTACCCCAAGACTCTCACATACTCTCTTGCTGAGGTCATCTACATGTGAAGAAGGTCCTGGAAGAACTGCTTCAAAAACAGAACTTTGTCTACTGGAACAAAAGCTGTTATGGTTAACGTGTTGATTCTACACAGCAGGAAAATTAGGTCATGGGATGGAGTCAAAAGACTTATTTAGGTTTAGGGTGAACCTCAGATTGTGTAGAATGTTCACTGTGTAAGGCAGATCCTTCAGGAGAAGGAGCTTGCAGTAGAAAGTCATCCAAGTAAGAGAATATTTTTATTCCCTGAAGTCTGCAGAAGGCAACACCAGGAGCTAGGCACTCTGTGAATACCCCTGGGGAAACAGGAAAAGCCAAAGGATAAAGCAGAAAAATGAGAGTGCAATGAAGTGAGAGAAAATCTCAAGACTCTACTGAAAAGGCCAAGATGACTGCACACTGAGTAACAACGTAATTCTAGCTCACCCATTGTGAAAACAGAAACTTAGCTGAGAAAGCCAGTGGACATAAATTTATGGCTAAATGTCAGCAACTGGCTAGCAGGTGAACTGCCTGGATGCTAGGAAAAAATAAATTCAGAAGACCTGACAGAAAATCAGCTACAAAAGCTGACTGGGAAGAGTATTGCAGCTGATGAGCAAAAAGCAGTGCAAGATCCAGCCATGACTTCCAGTAACCTAGAGGAAAGTAAAATAATGAAAGTATAAAGTAATTTCATGTGTGGCTTTCACAATACTCCCCTGATATAATAACTGTAACTGAAGCCTGGTTAAAACCTCATATTCTAGATGCTGAAATCATTCCCCCAGGCTACAATACATTATGGAAAAAGAAAAACTTGAACGAACCAAAAAAACAACAAAAGAAAAGTGGTTCCAACAAATAACGCCAGTCTGTTGTAAAATCCCAGATACTTTACTTTGTTAGCGCTTTCATGCAATACATTAAATGCACTTCTTCAGACAAAGTATTATTCACAAAGACATACGTATATATACACATATAATTAAGTAATTAACCTATTACATTCAACTCTACGTATATAATTGCTTATTACAAAGTACTAAATTGAGTATATTTATTTAAAAACAACTCAAAATGTGTCTATAAAAAGCCAAGACAGATGCAAAACATATAATATAATTTATATAAATTTTAAATGATTCTGTGAATTTATAAAACTTATTGTAACTTAAATAAAACTTGTTAAACCAGCGAATATTCAAGTTGAAAACCTTTAGCCTAACCATAATTGGATAAAAAACTTTATATATCAGGGTACCTAATCAAAATGATAAAATAAACATTATCAAATATCTAAACTATTGTATTTCTGTCGAAATAAATCTTTACCTATCAAGGGCTTTTAGTTTTAGGAGACATTTGATGGAACACATCTCATTTATTCCTGGATATACATAAGCATTAGTTTTTAGTTGCCACTGCAACTCATACTCTTCCAGTTTTAAGTGCCATGGTCCCCCTCTTGGATTTTTATTAATTTTTTGAACTACTGTGAACAAAAAACTATGGGTTTTGTTCTCAATGACATGTTTCGTCAGAGCATTCGATTCTACACCTTTAGAAATAGCATACATATGCTGCAGAATGTCTTATTTAAGTATTATTTAAGTTATTTGGCTTTTTATAGATAAGTATTGAGTTGTTTTTAAATAAATATACTCAATTTAGTACTTTGTAATAAGTAATTATATACGCAGAGTTGAATGTAATAGGTTAATTACTTAATTATATGTGTATATATATGCATGTCTTTGTGAATAATACTTTGTCTGAAGAAGTGCATTTAATGTATTGCATGAAAGCGCTAACAAAGTAAAGTATCTGGGATTTTACAACAGACTGGCGTTATTTGTTGGAACCACTTTTCTTTTGTTGTTTTTTTACAATACATTATGGACTGACAGAACACAAAAAAGGTGGTGGCGTAGGCTTAATCTACTGTAACCTTTTAACAATAACCCTTACCCCTAAATCTGTCCCATCTTTTCGAAGCACTGAACTAATCATAGCAAAACAGCTACGGAATACAGAAAAAGAAAAAATTTAGCAATCACAGACAAAAAGAGCTTACTTCTCTCAAAAACTATCCAGCCAAACAAATAATACTAACAAATTTTGGAAATCCATCTCCTCACTTCTTCATCTTGAAACCACAGAAAACCTATCTCCAGCCCCAGACAAAGGGTCACAAGACATACTTAAATGTGTAACTCCCACTTCATCAGCAGTATTCTAAACCTTTTACATCCCTCTCCACCTAATACCCTCTCTAGCCTCACAGACAATCCAAACCCTATAGATGTAGCCCAGTTAAACCTCCATACAAACTCCTCTCCTACAGAAACCTAAACAAACAACCCTTCAGACTTCTCTTTCTCTCTGCATGAAGTACCCATGTCACTAGTGCATAGACTTCTTAAAAAACTAAAACCCTGCTCCCTATCTGCCAACAACTTTCCCTCAGAATACCTCAAACTTACTGCTGATACAATAGCCTACCCTGTCAGCATCCTCATTAATAAATCCATCACAGAATCCTACATTCTCCAACTCTGGAAAAAATCCATCATAACTCCATTACACAAAGGTGGAAAAACCAACAAACTAGCCAGCTACTGACCCATCTCTATCCTCTTCCCTCTAACCAAGCTATTGGAAAAATGTTTTCGCACACAACTAATAAAATATCCCTCTGAAAACAACCTCCATCCTTGCACTGATGCAACATGGTTTTCATCCGGTACATAGTACCACCACAGTTTTTCTCTCCTGACACTGTGAACAAAGCCTTGGATTCTGGATTGCTAACACCAGTAATTCTACTAGACCTATCAAACGCTTTCAACACAGTGTCACATTCCAAGTTACTTCAGCAACTATCAATAGTAGGATACTCTCAATCCAACCTCAAATGATTCCCTAACTACTTAGCCAACAGATAGCAGTGTGTCAGATGGCAAAGCAGCCTATCTGAATATCTAGTTAATAAAACAGGAGTTCCTCAAGGGTCTACTCTTGGGTCTCTCCTTTTTAACTTTTTCATAAACAATCTGCATACTGCCTCCTTCAAAATACACTCATCCAATATGCAGATGACTCCACCATAATCTCCTCCTCCAATAATCTCCAAAATCTACTAGGTATAACACAAAAGGCCTTTACATCCACAGAAACCTGGCTAAATGAAGCACAACTTCTACTTACTCCTAAAAAAATCCAAGCTACTGCTATTTTCAGCTAAACCAATCTTAGAATATTTCAACATCTACTCACAAGACAACACAAAATTTGAAATTTGTAACACATGGCAAATTATTAGGTACTATTATAGACAACAAACCTTTGAACAGCACATACTTAGTACAATAAAAAAACATGCCAAACTTGGCAGACTCTATAGACACAAACTTTTACACCCACAATCCCACAAAAAAGACACTTGCCAATAGCCTTCTGCTCCCATCCCTCTTATATGGGGATTGAATTCCAATGCTTCTTTGATTCTTCCCAACTAATTAGAGCTCATAAAATAATTTACAAACCAGAAAGCTGCCCTTCCCCACAACACATCCTACAATCACATTCCCCATCCTATAACCTATGATCCACTAATAAACAATTTTTAACAACTATCAAACCTAACAAAAGAGCCAGTCAGAACCTTTACTCCTATGCCACTGCTAGGAAATGGAATGCCCTTCCCCAAGATATCACAATCCTAGACTCATTAAAAACATTCAAATTGTCTTTGAAGCAATACTTCCACAGCAATCAGATCTGTTCCTATGCCCAAAATTATAGACCACCATAAATTTCCTTATATGTTTTTCTTCTTCCTATTCCCCCTACATTTGCTGTCTCTGTCCTCTCACCAACCTCATCACTAAATAATATACTTCCTCTAGTTCTCAATTCATTCTTAGCCATTATGCTAATATAACTTTTTATCTACATTATCTACACCACATTTCTATTTTCCCTTCTCAACTTTTACATCTAATACCTATATGCCTTAATATGCCTTTGTTTTTCTTTTCTTTTCACTGTTGCACTACCTCCCTCCTCTTTCTCTCAAACCTTTACAGTCTCAACTGTTCCTATCTACATTATCAATTCAAAAGTTCGCTGAATACTCCTTGATAAATACTATGGCAATTTTTTGCACTTTGTGCCTAATGTATGTATTATACGTACATAGCAACTCAGTCAATTGTTGACACATGTACATGTAGATAACAACTCTGTCAATTCTTTTAACTTGCTTTGTTAAGATTGTTTAATGTATTTAACTATGTATATATTTTAGTAGTGGACCTTTTCTCCCCGGGCCTCCACTGAAAATGGGTTCCTGACCCAGTGGACTTTCCTGGTCAGGAAATGTCAATAACTAAATAAAAATAAATAAAGCAACTGCACACAGACCTGGTTAAAATAAACATAACTCTGATGCAGTATATAAAATCAAGCAACAAAAGGCTGGAAAAAAATGGAAGAAGATTTAAACAGATATTCAGATAAGGTGATAAAACTGCAAAATTCAGAGATCGAAATGAATAAAAGCTGTCTGAATATGAGACTATGTAAGAAGAGATGTTTCAAAAACTAATAGAATTAGAGGACAGAGCATGTAAGGAAAACCTGAGATTTTCTTCTGTACCAGAGAAGTTGGAATGAACAGATTGCATTAATTTTATGAAAATACAAATAAGCAACTGGACTGGTATTCCACAACAGGAATTGTTAATTGAAAGGGCACATTGTATATATGTTCCAAACCTGGCTATGAGAAAGCAACCTAGACCTTTAACAGTAAAGATTAAATATCTCAGCAGAAGGAGTTGATTCTGGCAAAAGTGTGGCAGAAGGACAAAGTACTAAAAGTGGAAGGCAGCACAGTGTTTGTGGAGAAAGACTACTCATTGTACATCAGGCAAAAGAGTACATTTTTTCTATGGAGGGACAAATCATTTTTTGATGAAGCACACGCCAAGGAGGAAATACAAAAGTTTGTCTAAAAACCTAAGCAGTGAAACAGAAGGAGATTCTGCTTCTTATTTTTCTAGTAATAAAGACCACAGAGAGACTGTGCCATTTAAACCTTTTCCAGTGTTTTAAAGGAAAATGCTTGGGAGACATAGAAAAGTACAAGAGTCAACTAGAAGAACTGAAAGTACATTGGAAATGAAGCACAGACAGGATTTGGAAGCTAGAGTTGACCAGGAATAAAACCATTAACTTGGAAATCGACAAATGTTGGATTATAAAGCAATAACTATTTTTGTGAAACATGAAAGAACAAGAAAATCTGGAAATACTGGACTTTTTTTTTGACTTTCCTAAACTTGTAGGGGACTCTAAAGCATATGCCCTACTTCATGTCATTAATGGTCAGAAAAATATTTAGAGAGTGGAAGAGGAGGGAGAAAGTTAACTAAGTAAAACAAAACTTTTTCTTACTGGTACAATTTTAATAGTGTATGATTTTCTATGCATGCTATAAAGTGTTCTCAGTTATTTTAAGTGTAATGGGAATACTAATGTAAATAGGTGCTCCTGTTTTCTTTTCTTTTTTCTTTCTCCCATATTCTTTTTCCTTGTTCAATTTAAAAAAATAGGCACTGCAATGTAAAAAAAGAACAAGAAAAATCTGATGACAGAAGAAAAATTAATGGGCTTTTTCTCATTCTTGCATAGGGAATGACTGGATTAAGGCTTTTAGTTTAATCTAGTAACACATTTTAAGAGAAAGCAAGTAAATAAAAAAGAATATTAAATATTTTCTGTCGGGTTCTCATGTCTCTAGGAGATAATGTGATAAAGAGGAATAGCTTGGAAAAAAAACATTTTCTGAAAGCATTCAAGTGGTTTTCAAGCTGAGAGAGCTATAAAGGTAAGACAAAGCTAGAGAGCACTTAGT
The DNA here is from genome assembly GCF_019279795.1 of Protopterus annectens. Taxonomy (NCBI): domain Eukaryota; kingdom Metazoa; phylum Chordata; order Ceratodontiformes; family Protopteridae; genus Protopterus; species Protopterus annectens. The sequence continues at coordinate 819,767,669 of NC_056728.1, read as the reverse complement.
AGAACCACATGCTGTATCGTGTATCTTAGCATGGATAACCTTTCTTTTAGGTTATCTCAATTCTCTGTGTGTGGCTGTTTGGAACATTTGTTCCAATTAGGAGGATAAAACTTCAATATTTGAATCTATACATAGTTTTCTGTGTTATTGTTACGTTAATAGGTTTTGGGGGGTATTGGGGTGTGTATTTTTTTTGTTTGAGGGATTTAAATAAAACAAAATGTTTTGTAAGATGCGACATAGGCTCAAATGAAAATCACAAGGAACAACTGTAAAAAAGATTAACCTGCCAAACAGTATATCTATGTAACACAAAAGCTGGAACTAGACATTTATCAAAAAAGTTTATACATAAAAGTTGGGAACAATATCTTTTTAAGGACATGATGCTTTCTGTGATGTCTTGAAACATCAATGGCCTCTCAGATAAATACAAAAAAAGAAAGAGTAGTGAACTATATTAAAACTGTACAATACAAATAGATATGCTACAGAAGAGACACTTGGAAAGAACTAAGAATCAGATGAATTTGATAAATAAAGGTTTTCAGGACGGTTATTTGGTGGAATAGCTCAGGCAAAATAAAAGAGGAGTACTTAAATTAACTGAAGGAGGAGCTCCAACAGTGATATAATAGGACAAAAAAGATAATAATGGTAGATTTGTAGTACTAAGAGGCTACTGGCAAGGGAAGAGGATTACACTGGCATACATTTATAATCCACCAAAAACTGCTATAATGGAGCAACATTAACAGAACACTGATGATATTGAGGGGAAGTAGAATGTAAGAAAATACCACTGTTGTTGGTGGGTCTTGATGCAGAGAAAGCATTTGACAGAGTAAGCTGGGACTTTATGAGCAGAGCAATGGAAGTATTTGCATTCCCAGACAAAATTATAATGTTGATTAGGAGTATATTTGAGGGCTTGAAGGTGAAAATTATAGTAGGTAGGGTTCTCTCTGATAATTTCTGCTTGAGCAGAGGAACCATGCAGGGGTGTCTTCTCTCCCCTTTGTTATTTGCATTATATTTACAACCACTGTCAAAGAAAACAAGGGATTCAAAAATTCAAGGATATAATTGGTATGGTAGTCAAGAAAAGCTGGTTGTATTTGCAGATGATATTATTTTATACCTGATAAAACTGGAAAGGAATTTTACAGTGTTGTGGAACATTTTGAGACAGTTTTAAATCTTTTCAGGATACAAAATTAATGAAGCTAAAACAAAGGCAATAGCTGTAAATTATGCACCCACACACAAATTGGTTCAGCAATATCTATATTTATGGGGACACAATAAAATGAAGTACTTAGGAGTATTGATTAAAATGATTTTGGTGTGGCAGCTAAGGATATGTGGGAAGAGACTAAACAAAAGATAATACAAAAACTGAGAAAATGGAAGCTCTGTTATATGGATATCGATACTAAGATACAAGCAGTTATGTTTTAGTCCCTTTAGTCTTTTACATAGGCCAGGCTTATTTTTATCAACTAGAGGAGAAGTTGTGGACAACAAATAATAAAGAGCTGAAGGATTTTTATGGGGCGGGGGGGCAAGAGTCAAGAGGAATAAGCTGCTTCTTCTAATAGAACAAGGCAGATTGGGATTACCCGATTTGAAGGAGTATTTCAGAGCAACACAGTTAAGGCTTATATACATAGCACAAGCAGAAAACTATAATTTAAAGTGGAAAGAGATGATGATGAAATGGGAGGGGGTGGAGCTCAAGAAACATAGAGACTGGGACTTTGAATGTAGACCTTTAAGGAGAATAACAATAATCAAACAGAATATTATATTCATAAAGTAGCAGAAAGTATTATAAAAACTAAGCTAACACAGGAATGGAGAAAGGCGATTCTGCAGATAGGGATGACTGCCATTAGGGATACAAACAATAGGCAAGAAGGGGCTGAAATTTATTGGAGAAAACTGGCAAAGGAACCAAGGTACTGGGAGCAAATAAATAATGAGGGAAAGGTAATAGAATGTGAAGACGCCAAGAATTTATTTGGACTGCAGCTAGAGATTGCCTTCCCTATCAAGGATTGATATCAGAGTACAGGTAAAGAGAAAGAAATAGCGGGTCCTAAAGGAAAGACCAGCAATGGTAGAGTTTTTAGTAGAATCTAGAACAAAAGCTGCTGTTAAAAAGGAATAATTAGTAGAGCATATAAAACACTGCATGATAACTATAAAAATCAACCAGAGAAGGTTAGAAGGGTTGGGAAGAGAGAATGGATAAGCAATTCACAAAGAAACAATGGGGGGATATATGTATGTCCCCCAAATATGCAACAAAGTCTAGAATATTTAGGATCTTTGCTTGGAAGTCTTTACATAGGTATTTTTATACCCCAAATACACTCCACAAAGAATTTTTCCACAGGTGGACAAAAACGGTTGTAGGTGTGACTGGGAAGAAAGAGGTAACTGTGAACATAATTTCTGAGAATGTAATGAATTGGCAGACTTTAAAGATTCCCTGCAGACTTCTTTGTCAGGGATACTGGGTGAGCAAATTGGTGTAACTAAGCAAATGATTCTTTTGAGCTATGATACAGAATCGGAATTGCCTAAACATAGTAAGGCCTTGCTGAGTCTAATTATGGTGGCTGCCAAAAAAAGCAATTACTAGATAATGGAAATCAAAATCTAAAGTAACTTTATTACAAGTAGCAAATACAGTAATAGAGATGAAACAACTGGAATTGGGATCTTTAGAAAAGGGTTGGAGCAAATTGCATAGGAAAAAATGGGAATTGTGGGAACAATACATGCAGAGGAGGAACAAGGTTTAAAAGAAGGCAAGATATGCATGAGCTATGTAATGTTTGACTGACAATGCCTGGATAGATTATAAGTGATATATAATATTTGCAACTATAATTGTGTCAACGTGGTTTGTAATGTATAATGGTTGCAACTGGAATTGTGTCAATATGGTTTGTTTTCATTTACATAAACGCAACACTAACCATGTCATATATGATAATTTAATAAAAATGTTTCCTGTTTAAAAAAAAAAAAAAAAAAAACAGAACCTTCTGAAAAGTGAGTGTATAGGAATGCGAAGGTTGGCATCCTTCATATCCAAAGTCACCCAAAAACCTGAGGGGCAACCATACAGTGCACAGACTGAAAAGTTAACATTCTGAAACTTGGACATCCAAAATGGTGTGAAGAATACACAAGTCTAGGATAGGCTTCCAGCTACCCTCCTTTCTGGAGACTAAGAATATCCTGAAGTAAAATCATTGCCTATCTGACCTGATGGTACTGGCTTAATAGCTCCCAGAGAGAGACATTTCTGTAAAACATGAAGAACAAAACAACTGATTTTCAGGGCGCTGAGGGATTTGAAGACATTCTATAACCCTGTTCTATAATACAGGGAATATATCTGTTTGTTGTGCTTACTTTCCAGGCAGGCAATTTTTTAGGATGGGGGACCTGGCTGAAGGGAAGACAGGGCATAAAGAATGACAGTCAAAGAGGCAGGTCTGTCAAGAAATAGGGGGGTTTAGAACCCCTGGCATCCTGTCCTGATTTATCCTGAAATCTTGACTGTTAACTTTTTTTACCTTTGTGGGGTTGTTTTTGATCCTTCCTAACAAAAGAACCAGCCTCAATAGGATAATTCCTCTAGAACTTAGAAAATGGAGAAAGGAAAGTCTTGCATAACTTTCCCCTTTTTCTTGTACGGATTTGAAAAGATCTGAAGCCACAAAGCCAAAAGAGGAGAATCCTGGAGTTTGGCCTTGACATCCTCTGATAAAGACTGGAGTCTCAGTCAGGAATATCAGAGTAAAACAGATCCAGAAGCTGGTGGTATAGAAGAACAATCAGCAGTATCACAAATGCACTTAATATAGTGCTCGGCTACCTGAGAGGTAGAGTTAAGCAAAGGTAGAACAAATTACATATTTTTAGATTTTGGAAAGGTATTAATCAACTCACCCAGATTAGTTAGAATAATTGTGAGGCACCTGGCTGAATAGGTATGGTATTTAATAGTTCTAGAGGTTACAGTAGCCAAAGTATACCTTTTTTTTTTTTTAAGAGTCCTTTCTTTTTAAAATAACTTTTATACTAAAAACATAACATAAAACAAACTTATGAGAATAATCAACACAGCAGCTTTGTCCAATTTCCAATCTCTTCCCATCAGTGGCAAAATAGCCTCTAACAGAAAACTGCAATGGATGATGTACCCTCCAAGCCATGAGAATCCCCCCCCCCATACATATACACATATACACATATACACACACACACACACACACACACACACACACACACACACACACACACACACACACACACACACACACACACACACCTCCCTATCACTTACTGAGTTACACTACAAACATCTGTTTCCTTCCTGGCTTTGGTAATCTAGCCAGATGTACAGCTCTTGGCAGGATATCCCATTGGTCAGTAATACTGCAACAGTGATCTAGGAAACACATCATACCAATTACACACACACACACACACAAAAAATGATCTCAAGTCAGGAATAAACACCAGTCCCAGAAACTGCAAAGCAGAGATCTTACCGGTCAGCACCATGCCTAGCTTTATCTGTCAGAAATGAAAGTTACCTACTTACCATAACAATAGATCCATGTTCTCCAATTTTCATCCAGTTCAAAGTATGGGTTGTTGGATCTGATTGGATCTGACCTTAGAGCCATCCCTGAAGCTTCATGGATCTAGGGCTCTGACTCCTTCCCTACCCACAATTCCCTGCATTCTACCTTGGTACCTCAGATCAAGTTTGGCCCCACCAGTTAGAAATTAAGAGATACAATAAACATTTTTAAAAGTTGATCACTAACGTAATGGAAAGCTTTTAGCAGGGGATCACAGTCTGATAGGACTGTTCACAGACAGGGTCCACATGAGATCTATTTGGTCCGAGAAGACAAAAAATAAATATTTGGAAGAGAGCAGCAGTGAGGGGAGGAATGTTGAATTGGACAAACGTCAGACAACACGGATCTATCATTATTGTGAGTACATAACTTTCGTATCCAATGTTGTATAATTTCATCCAATTCAATGTATGGGACAGGTTTCCAAGCTGTTTTTACCTGGGTGGTATCAAGGAAGGACATTGCTGAGAATGGTAGAATCAGAGGGGGAATGTGATCTAGACTATACATCTGATTTATAATGAGACAGAAAGGTGTGAACTGTTGATCAAGTTGCAGCAGCACAAATATCATCAATGGGAAGTCTTTTCATGAAGACTGTTGAAGTAGCTATTGAACTTGTGGAATAAGCTTTGGGTTTTGGAGGGGTAAGCATTTTTTAGTGTATACAAATGAAATACAATCTGATAACCATCTTGAAAGAGAAACTGCTTTGCCCAATTTGGGACTACAATATATAATGAACAATTGGTCAGATTTCCTGAGGTGTTCTGTTCTATGGAGGTAAAATTTGAGTTGACGACTGGGAAAAAACACCGACAAGTTGATGGACTGGTTTAAACTTGCTTTGGATGCCACCTCAGGTAGGAAGGTCAAATTAATCCTTAAGGAAACTCTGTCTTTGTGGAAGGTAAGGGGGGGGGGTTGCAAGAAAAGGCCTGTAATTCTGAAGTAACAGCCACAAGAAAAATTGTCTTCCAAGAAAGACATTTCAAATATGCTTAAGCTGCTGTTTCAAAGGAAGGTTGAGTTGATGCTTGACACAAAACGGTAATCTCTCAGAGGTACTAAGTTTCTGATAGGTGATTATAGAAGAAACATTCCCTTAAAAAAGGATTTAGACACCCTTAGAGAAGTTATGGAAGTGTCGTTTTGACCTATATGGAAATGTGAAATTGTATTCTACCTTGACGGTGGAAAAACTGGAACCAGTATGGAAAAATTCAGATAGAAATTCCAGTATGGATGGAATGGAAGCAAAAAAGGATCTTCTCCTTTTGACATAACTTAAGTGGAAAATCTTTTCCATTTGCCAAGATAAACTATTTTGTCATTGTTTTTAGCAGGCACAGATAGCCTGAACAACTGATGCTGGAAGCCTGGCATCTCTGGCTAAGGACAGAATTGGAGAAACCAAGCAGTTAGTTTCATGGATTTCTGGTTCTGAGAAGGCAATCCAGCCAGGACAGTAAAAAGATTTGGATACTGATCCAACATCCATGGAGGATGTGCTAGTAGAGGCCATACGAACAGGAACCGTGTTTGTCATGGCCAGAATGGCACAATGAAGATCACCCTGGCCTAGCACCTTCTTGATTTCTGGATGAATTTCTTCATTAGGGGCAGAGGGGGAAATGCATAAAGGAGATCCGAGGCCAACTGTGGACTTGGCAACTGTCCCTCAGGAGGAAGCATGGCAAAGTAACTGCTGCATTTGTTGTTCAAGTAGGATGTAAAAATGATGCAGCAAGGTTGTCCCTAGTGATGGAAAATCAAAGCTATCACTGTTGCATTGAGGAAATACTCATGAGACATTAAGATAATCCTGCTCAATTTGTCTGCTAACACACTGGATGTCCGGGGATGTGTGTTCCTCAGAAATCACTGCAAAGACATCATCCACTGCCACACACTCACGGCTTATCGACAAAGAGAGTATGTTCGGGTTCTTCCCTGTTTACTGAAGTACCACACTATTGCCATGTTGTCCATCTGTATGGAAATCACACTCTTCAGGAGAACGTTTTGAAATGCCTGCAACATTTGGAGGACTGCTCTCATCTCCAAGACACTGATGTGAAAATTGACCTTTAGATATGATCAAGAAGCTTGGACCATTCTCCATTCGAAATGTCACCCACTCTGGTAGGGAGGCATCCATGGTAATGACAGCTGCTGGCAAATCCATGCGGAAGGGTTGACCTTCCGTCATTGGCAGAGATGTCATCCAACAGCTAATATGATCTCTGCAGTTTGGAGCAATGCAAATTTAGGCATGTAAAGGATGAACTTTCTGAGACCACTGTAAAGAAATTTCCATTGGAGTAGACTCTGGCTAAATAGACTTTTAAAACTCTGGAAGCCATTAGGCCCAACAGTCATAAAAAAATTAGCCTTGCTGAGGTGAAGGATTTTGAAGTACCTGTGTAACTACCAGTTGTGGGGAGAATATTTTGGATCAGGAAAATCTGGCAATTTGTAACAATGAATCCAGATGACATCCAATAAATTCTATTCATTGTGGAGGGTCTATGTGACTCCTGGGTAAATTCATCATGATTCTTAGGTTTTGTATTAGATGCAGCAGAAGATTCAGATGGTGTAACAGAAGATGCTTAGAGGTAGCAGTTAGGAGTCAATCACTGAGTTATGGGAAAACGTGGATCCCCTGCAGATGGAGACAAGCTGCAACCACTGCCATTATATTGGTAAACACCCTGTGGGCTGTGATGAGACCAAAGGGCAGTAATCAGAACTGGTAATAACGTTTCTCCCAGCCAGAAACAGACAAATCTCCTGGAATGCATCTCTATCTTTACATGACAGTATGTGGCCTGGAGATCTACTGAGCATTCTTCCTCGGAACAGGCAATATGGACTGGATTGTGACCATCCAGACTTTTGTCTGTTTTATGAATTGATTTAAGCAACTCAGATCTAGAATGCTCCTTCTCTTCTTGGGTACCACAAAGAACCTTGAAGAGACCTTGGACTCTTAATTATTCTTCAGGAATGGGATGGATGATACTCTTTTTGAGCAGCTTGAAAATTTCTGCTGCTGGGTGGAATGTTGCAAACTTTCTTTTTTATTGGTGTAAAGGAAATGTGAACTGAGTAGCCTGTGGGAATTATGTTTAGCACCCATGAATCTATTATGTGTTGCCAGCCCTGTCGGGGTTCATGGATAGGCATCCCTTGATTGCCTCCAGAGTGCAGCAACCAGATAACCTTTCAGGAGTGCTGGTAAGGCTTTTCACTAAATGGACCACGAAAGCCATGATTTTTCAGTCCACCTCTGATTCTTGGGTGATATCCATAAGAGTTACCTTCTCCTCTGCCACGATGTGGTCTATCCCCAGAATGTCATGATAATAACCCTGTGATTTGTGGAACCACATCTTCTTCCCGTCCCTCTGGTTCCTGAAGAAGGTCCATTGAGGAGTGGAGAAGTTAATTCCCACTGCAGAGAGGGTCTTACCATCCTGTTAACTCCTGTTTAGAGTGTCTTTTACCTTCAGCCCAAAAAGTGTGGCTCCATCAAATGGGTCATTAATGAAGGATGTTTTAAAGCTTTCCATGAAATCACAAAGATGCATCCAGGCATGCCAGCGTAGAGTAGTACCAGTGCCGCTGCTCTTGTACCATCAGCTGCATTGACAGCAGATGCATGGTGATGTTTGATATGGATTGCAAGGTAGGGAGCTGGGAGTCCACAGTCTTTTGGACGTCTGCAGGCAGGTTACCTGAGAGAGACTTAGAGAGCTCCTTAATCCAGTCTGTTTGAAATCAGGTTACATGAGCTACATAGTTCAGTGCTTAAAGGGTGATGGTTGTTGATATATCCATTTTTCAAACCTGTCCAATGCCCTAGACTCCCCGTTAGGGGGGTGGATGAAGGAACTTTCTTCCAACAGTTCCTTCTTGGTGGCTGCTGCAACTACCATGGCATTTACTGGCAGACTCCTACTCCAATGTCTCCTGTCTGGTTTCTTCAGTATTAGTTCCAACACATCAGGGTCCGTTCAAGCCCATTGAGCAGAAGATCAATCAGGGGATCAATGGGTGGTACTTCCCAGGATGAAGATAAGCCAGAACCAAAGGCTTCCAAGAACATAGTCTTGCCCTCCCCACACTGTTTCATGAATTCCACTATCTCTCCAAAGGTGAAATCACCTGAGATAACTGTGGGATATATTACCTTCATCCAAATCCATGTCTTATGTGAATGGCTCGTGGATGAGTCTATGTGCTTCTGTTTGCACTTCTGTTTCCTGTGAACCTGAACTGTTGGGTGATCAGAGGGAGAAGAATCAGACTCAGAACTCATGTAGTGAGCTGTCTCAGAAGCTGTAGTGCCAACTGCCCCTGTCGGATAGAACAATCAGAAGCAGCAGCAAAATCCTCTTGAGGTTGGGTTGAAGTTGAGCGGAATAGTAACGCCTTTTCTCTTGGCACAGCCAAGATTCATTCAAAGGCCTCAAACACTGAGGCTGCCATCAGACCCAAGGGGGAACTCCTACTTCCCAAAGTAGAAGTGAACCCCTTGGTCCAGAGCCTCAAGACCAACCTTGGACCTGAGCTGTTGAGAGCAGAAGCCCAGAGAGGAAGAGGAAGAGATGGCTCTGACAACTTCAGAGTTGACCCATCCCCTTGAGTCCTGGCACTGATGCTTCAGCTCTGAGACTCTTCCTGATCCAAGCGCTTCTGAGTCAAAAGAGATAAGGACACCATCAGAGTCAAAGTAGCTAGCCCTGTTGGCTGCAAGAGCATTCAGGGATGGCCACACTAAGAGAACTCCAAGATGAATTTGAGTTCTCAAGAATTTCTGCATCATTCTATCAACATCCTGCTAGGTGAGGTTTCTTGATGATGAAACTGAAGATGCCACTGAGGGTGGTCTTGAAAATCTCTTCTGTAAAGCAGGAGAGTGTAACCTCAGACTTATAAGCTCTGGTAAAAATTGTAGCAAATGAGAGGAGGGCCACATCTGAGGTACTGACGGATCCAACCACTTTGGAACTTTAGGATCTGGACCAGGCAAACCAGTGGAACCCAGACACCTCTTCTTATTTTTGTCTAGCTTTTCCTTTCTCTTTCTTTCTCGTTTGCTTTCTCTCACATCTCTTTCTCATTACAAGTTTTTTCTTTTGCCTTGGTCTTGTTTCTGGCTGGAGATGAAGCTGCAGTGGATGATGATGAAGTAACAGGAAGGGAAGACCTTGCCTGATGAGGGAGGAGACCTTTAACTTCAATTTTTCAATTCGACTTTGAAGGGTCCTAGTGCCAGAAGAGGTACAATTATTGCAACTGGTGTCAAGATGAGCAGTAAATACACAAAGGGTGAGGATCTTGAGTAGGGATTCTGTGGCCACACAGCACATTTCTTAAAACCATTTGACATATTGTCCAACACACCACACCAGAAATATCTGGAGAAGCTACCTACCAACTCTTGCAAGAAAGGAAAGTAACCACTATACTAAGGCCTAATCCAAATCCATATTACTAAGAACTTTTTTAAACAAGTTAGCCTAAAAACTAAAGAACAACTATAAACAGAATTAAAAGTTAGGTACTCACCATAACTAGGCATCCGTGTTGTCCAACTTAATTCTACCTAAACACATGGGTTTTGATCCAATCCTCGGATCAGACTTGAACACATTTTCCAGACATTGAATTCAACTCTCGAGCTCCTCCCTCTACCCATAATTCTACAGTTCATCCCCATTACCTCAGATCAAGTTTGTTGCCATAAACCCCCATAGCTAGACAGAGATAGGAATAGCTGATAGAAAAAGGAAGGGCTCAAACCTGGAACTTTAAGTTCCAAAGCAAAGTCTAATAGGTTTCTTCAGAAGATTTAAGGAATGCGTAACAGATGGAAGGGAAGTTGAGGAAAAACAAAAATGTAAAAAAAACAGATGCCTGGTTATGGAGAGTATATAACTTTTAAATCTGATGATGAACCTAGCTATGTTGATCTTGGGTGGCCCGCACAGAAGGGGTGCTGCTAACCAAAGGCAGCTCTATTTCTAGATACGAGATCCAATTTGTAATGAGTAACAAAGGTATGAGCATTGGACGATGTGGCTGCTACACAAATATCATCAATAGATGTTCTTGACCCAAAAGCACATACAGCAGCCATGGATCTGGTTGAATGAGCACTGGGTGGTTTTGTTATGGGTATGCATTGTTGAGAATAGCGCCAGCAAATGCAATCAGTAATCCAGTTGGCTAAAATGACTTTAGAAACTGGAAACCCAGTCCTTTTGGTGAAAAGGAAACAAATAATTGATCTGATTTTCCGATTAGTTTTGTCCTGTGAAGATAAAAAGTGTAATGGTCTGTGTACATCAAGGAGATGGAGCATGTATTCTCCTTTATTTGAAAGATTTGTGAAGAAAACTGGTAAATGAATGGATTAGTTAATATTAGTTTCAGAGGCTACTTTAGGTAAAAAAAGGAGTTTGTCCAAAAGGTAACCTATCTTTATGGAAAATAATGTAAGGGGTCTTTGAATAAAGAGCCTGGAGTTCAGATATCCTCTTTGCAGAAGTAATGTCTACTAAGAAGACTGTTTTCCATTAAAGGAATTTTAGAAACATCAGTTTTAGCTGAAGAATAAAAGGGTTTCTGAGTCAGACCTTGCAGGACAATGGCCAGATTGCAGGGAAGTGAAGGGTTTTTTACTTCTGGTCTGAGAAGAAAAATGCCTTTTAGAAATGCTTTGCAAAATCTTTGAAGAAGCCACATAATAATTTCTTTCTCCTGAATGAAAATTAGAGATGGCTGCTAATTGTACTTTAATCACAGAAAAAACTAGCTTGTTCTTTAATAAGAATTGCCAAAAATTCAAATACTACAGAAAGTGGAGTGGTAAAAGGGGTCAACGCATTTTGAAAGGCCCAAAGGGAGCATCTTTTCCATTTGCTCTCATAAACTTTCTTAGTAGCATCCTTTTACAAAGACAAAGTAATGGAATGTAGTAGGGAGGACAGCCTTGGCTTTCTAGCCATTACTAGAAGTGGGAAAACCATGCAGTTAATTTGAGGGTCTGAATATTGGGATGTTTGATTCCTGAGGGGTGTGAGAGGAGATCCTGGGTCAGCTCCCGTATCCATGGAGGATAACAAAGATGAGAACATAGGAAGGGGAACTATACTTATCGAGGCCAGAAAGGGGCAATGAGGATGACTGAGCTCTTCAGCCAGCTTGCTTTTTGCAGAAATTTGGGAATCAGGGGAAGAGGGAGGTAAGCATAAAGGAGACTGGAAGGTCAATTATGGACTAGAACATCTCTCTGTGACTCCCCCCAAGGGGGGATAAAAGCAAAGTATCTGCTGCAATTCTTGTTGTGGGGGATGAAACCAGATCGCAGCAAGGTTGGCCCCAGCGACAGAAAAACCTTTACACTACAGACTGATTGAGAGACCACTTGTGAGGCATCAAAATGGATCTGCTTAATTTGTCGGCTAATATGTTGGTTTTCCCCGTATGTGCATTGCTACTAGAAAGCAGTCTGAGGAGATCACCCATTCTCACACTCTCATGGCCTCTCTGCTGGGGGGGGGGGGGGGGCATTGAGTTTCTCTTTGTTTGCTGATGTATCAGACTACAGATACAAGCATGTTGTCAGTCTGAATTCCAATAGTCCATACAAGAAGAGCATCTTGAAATGCCTGCAATGTTAGTAGGATTACTCTCTTCTCTAGTACACTGATATGCAGATTGGTCTCTTGGGGGGACCATGTGCCTTGGACCGTCCATAACAAGAAATGCCCCTCCCTCCCACCCACCTCAGCTGGGAGACATTCGTAGTCACTGTGGCCACTAGTGGGAACAGAATAAAAGGTTGCCCTAGGTGAATGCCATCTGATTGGATCCAACAGTTGACGTGATGTTTGCAAATAGGAGTAAGTTTGACTGGAAAGGATAGAGGTTGTCGAAGGATAGACCACTGAACAGCTAGAGTCCACTGAAGGGCATGCATAGAGAATTGTGCTAAAGGGAGCAACACAATGGCTGCTGTCATGGATCCTAGCACTTGAAGAAGTAGTCTGGCTGGGGAAGATCGGTGGGAAATAAGTGGATGGGACCTGATTGTGGATATACGATGAACTGGAAGTGATGCTGTCTGAGTTGTATTTAGATGTACACACATGAACTCCAAGCTCTGAACTGGTGTCAAGTGTGATTTGGCATAGTTTATTGTTATCCACAGTAATTAGCAAATCTGGAGCAAATAGTCCCTGGACTGCTGGAGAAGATGCTTGGAGGCAGCAGTAAGGAGCCAGTCATCTAGATATGGAAACACTCTGAATCATTTGAGCAACAACCACTGCTATACATTTCGTAAACATCCTAGGGGCTGTGTGGAGTCAAAAGGGTAGGGCTCTGAATTGGCAATGACTGGCTCCCAGCTAGAAGTGTAAATGCCTTCTGGACCGCCTGTCTATTTTGATGTGATAGTATGCATCCTGAAGATCTATGGAGCACATACAATCGTCTTTGCTAAGAAATGGCAAAATGGACTGAACCATGACTGTTTGGAACTTTGACTTCTTTATGTACAGGTTCAAATTGCTGAGATCCAAAACTATTCTGAGGTCCACTGTCTTTTAGGCACTAAGAAGAAACAAGACTAAGTTTCAATAACTCTTGTTCAGTAGCTTTTGAATTTCTTGTGCTGACACTTTCCTCTGACTAGGTGAAATGTTGAGAAATTTGTTCTTTTTGGGAAAAGGAAGCTGGAGAAATGGAATATTATTTTTAGCACCCAGGAATCTTCTGTTATGTTTGCCCAGTCATCTAGGTGCAGGGATAATCATCCCCTGACTGCCTCCAGTTTTGGACAGTTGGGCAGAACTTCAGGAGTGCTGATACAGCCTGTCTGGAAAAGAATCTCAGAAGCCCTAGTTTTGTGGGCCTCCTCTGCCTCTACGGTGATATCTCCTATTGGAACCTCCTCCCCTGTCTCTGGAGGGGTTATCCCCACACGGATCCTGGAAAGGTCACTGAGATTTTCAGAACCATATTTTCTTGTCACCTCTATGATTCCTGAAGAAGGTTCACTGACGTGTAGAAAACTTGATTCTTATGACAGACAGACTCTTTCCTTCTTGTTCACTGTGAGTACGTGACTCTTCTACAGATGGTCTAAATAAACATGTGCCATTGAAGAGGGCATTAATAAAGGACGTCTTAGAAAGCCCCACACAGTCACATAGCCACATCCAGGCATGTCTTCCTATGGCAATGCCTGAGCCTGTCACTCATTAGGTGGCTTCAGCTGTGTGGTAAACTAACCTCATTGAACCATTTGAGATAGACAAAAGAGTGGTCAGTTGCGAGGATATTCTTTTGAAATCCTGTACAGATATGGACTCAAGGGAGTATCTGAAAGCTCTTTGGCTAAATCTCTCTGAAGTCTCGTGAAGTGTGCCAGGTAATTAAGTGACCTCAGGGTGAAGGTCGCAAGGCAAAGACTCAATTCACAAATCTGTCCAGTGTCCTAGACTCCCTGTTTGGTGGGTGGACAGAAGCTCTCTGTTCTGCTAGCTCTTTCTTACTGGCTGCTGCCACCATCATAGCATCTACAGGGACTCCTTTGCTCCAGTGGGGCCTGTCTTTGACAGGGGCTAGAAATTTGTTGGGTCTCTTCGGGATAGGTTCAACACTATCTATCTCCTTCCAAACCCAGCAGTAAACTAAATCATTGAGTTCAACCACTTGGGGGGGGGGGGTAACCCAAGATGTAGGCACGCCAAAACAAAAAGCTTCCAAAAATACAGATTCTTCCAGAGAGTGTTTTCCGAAGACCAGCCACCTTTTTGAGGATCTCTAATATGTCTCCAAAGGAGATGTCATTCAGTGGTGATCTGGGGGACCCTTCCCTTCATCAAAATTGGTATCCTCCATGCCAGGCTCCAGTGGGGAGTCTATCTGCCTCCTCTTGCATGTTCTCTTTTGATGGATCTCCTCTGTTGGATGGTCAAAGAGGTGTCAGAAGAGAGGGGGAGTTCCTCTACAGGAACTGATTGGACACTTGTTGGAACTGGTTGTCCCTGTAGAGTAGGCCTGATCGACTCAGAGCTTGGATCCAAAAAGGGAAATGGGGTTGGATCTGAAAAATGAGAAGGCAGTTCTCTACAGAGAGAGAAAAAGCCCCTTCCACAATCTCAAAGACAGATGGACCTGGAGAAGCCTTGACCAGCTGAGCCAGAGCGGAAGTTCCCAGCAAAGGCAGATCTCGACCTCTCTTGGATCCATGCCTCAAGGATGGAACTGGACCCAAACTATCCATGGCCTAGACTCTAAGAGACAGGGACAGATCCAACATAATCAGAGTCAATCCCGGCTCCACAGATTTGATGCTGACACTTCAGCTCCAGGACCAGTTCTAATCCAAGAGTATCTGTGTGGAACTAGACAGGGATACCGTTGGAGTGAAAGAAGACATCTTCTTCGGATCCGACTCCGGATCTCTTGGGAATTCCAGATCCTGGGACTCCAAAACAACCAGATGAATCAAAAAAGGAGAAAGTACAGTTTGAGATGTCATAGGAAGGCTCACAGATCCGACAGGGGACGGAGCTGGTAAGATCCCCATCTGGATCTGAGCTCTGAGAAATTTTTGCATCATCCTATCCACATCTACTTCTTATAAGCTTCTGGAAGATATAGTGGGTTGTGGCCTTAAATGTTTTTAGCAGTTTGTAACAACAGAGATCACAGAGTAGGTGATATGGGTTTGATTACATACTCTGGAGCATGACTTCTGTGTGAGGTGCCAGGTTTCGCATTAGAGGAAAGAGGCGTAGGACTGACCAATATGACAATCGGAACTGAAGACTTCAGATCAGAGGATGTCAGATCTTAAGATCAGGTCTTTGGATCCGACAATGTCAAAGTCAGTGCTTTTCAGCTCTTGGTAGGTGGCTCCAATGAAGACCTGGGGGACTTTGGTGAAAAGCATTTTCTGTGCTCCAATTCAGCAGATTTGGTGGTTTTGACAGGAGTTTGTGCTGCAGAAGATGGAGTACAGGTAGAAGAAAGAAGACATTTCAAAATTAACTTGTTGCACCAATCAGCCAGAGCCCTTGGGTTGAAGGCTGAATAGATAGGACAACTGGTGTCCAAGTGGCCGGCTCAGAGGGAATAGATGTACTCCTTGTGGGGATTCAGACTTGAAATTTTATGCTCACAAAAAGTGCATTTCTTAAAGCCTCTCAGTTTATCTGACATGGTAGTCAACAGTACAACAAATAAAGCAAAGCAATAAGAGCCAATAAAGACATTGTAGTAACAAGAGAATTTTTTTTTTGTAAAGGAAAAAAGGAAAAGGAAAAAAAATGAAATACCAACATTGGTAATTTAAAGGAGTTACCCTGGAAAAAGGGGAAAGTACAATACCAAGTATAATGAAACAGAGTTTCTGTGATGTCCCTCGAAGTCTCACAAATCCAGTATGTCAATATACTGAGTCCAAAAACAAATAATAAGGAAACTTCTCTGTTTGGAAGATCTAAGATTCCCTAGAGTTTAGGCACCTAATAAAAACCATACTGTGAATATCCAACCTACCTAATAAGAAGTGGTAGAAATACTTTCTTTAAAACTTTCCAAAGTATAAATCTACTAATCACTTATAACTAGTCACTTATAACTTTGTGGATTTATACTTTGGAAAGTTTTAAAGAAAGCATTTCTACCACCCATTATTAGGCTGGATATTCACAGCATGTTTTTTTATTAGGTGCCTGAACTGTTGTGAATTTTAGATCTCCCACACTTTTTTTTTTTTTTTTACAATACCAGCTATGGTACGAAGAGACTACTATTTTAAAGTATAGTAGGAAGCCCTAATGCCTTTAAGACACTAAGAGGAGGCTAGAGATAAAAAAGCAGCTAAGGAGAAACTTTTATGGAGAAGAAGAAAGATTAACTCACAAAATATCTCTGAATAACGGTTGAGAGAGGAACCTGTGTCTGAGCATGAAGGGCAAATGAGATCTGAGGTAATGGGAATGGACTAAGGCATTATGGGCAGAGGGAGGAGCTTAAGAGTTGGATCCAAAGTCTGAAGTATGCAGCAGAGTCAGATCCGAATCCATGTGCTGAAGAAGAATGAAAAGGACATCAAATAAATTATTAAAGAAAGTAAAGTAACCACTATACTAAGGCCTAAACGTAATCCATACAACTAAAACCTTTTTTTTAAACAAGTTAGCCTAAAATGTAAAGAACAACTATAAGACAGAAAAACTGGGCAGACTAGTCTCTCAGTAGGAAAGGCGTTTGTAAAATCTCAGATGCCCAAAAAGGAAACACTCTGGTAAAGAATAGCCCTCTTCCAAATAACCTGTCTGATGCTTCAGGCAGCAAACGAGATATGGGGTACCAAGGTTGAGTGCAGGGAATTATGGAAGGGTAGGAATTACAGCCCTGGATCTGTGAAGCTTCAGAGATGGTGCCGAGGTTAGATCTGATCAGATTCAACAACCCATACATTGAAATGGACAAAAATAGACACTGAATATCTGGTTTGCAACTAGCACTGAAAAGACCGTACAGTTGTGTAAGTTGCACTTGGCATAACAGTCTATGCTTAAAAGCCTCACTGCGGCAACAGCCTTTTGCCTATACGAGTTGTTTCCTACCCATGAAACAATAACCAGTTTTGTAAAGCTTTGGCTCCCTCCCATACATTCACTCTGACTGCTGATTGGACACCCCAGTGGGAAATCAGCAGTCAGAGTGAAGAAATCTTCAGTACTTTTTTGTCTGTAATGAGAGAATAGAGTATTCATCCTCTAAAAGATGTAACAGTAACAAATAACTTACTATACACAGTACTAGGAGATTGGTGGGTGGATGCGGACATTGCAGCAGTGATGAATTTGAACATCTACTGTAAGTGAAACTTACAAAACTGTACTATGTTCATCATTTGCACTGCTGCACTAGCCTTCTGGGTATATGGACTGGCTACCAAAGCCTATCCAACCTGGGAGGAGGAGGAATGATATGGATCTATAAGCCTCTGGAGAATTATTCAAGCAAAGTCAGTCCTTGACCTGGAAAAGCAAACTAGTATGTAATGTCTTTGAAAACGTATGCATAGAGGACCATGTAGCTGCCTCTAGAATGCTTCTAGAGTCCACCCCCTCCAATATGTCTCCACAGAAAACAAAGCCTTATTAGAATGTACCTTAATCCTGCTAAGAAATGCCTTACCATGGTGGGAATAACAAGAAAAGATATAGTAAAGAACAACCGACTTGAATTGTGGAAATTGGCAGAGGTTGTCCTTTTCTGTTGCCATACTCGGAATTCCACAACCGTATAGCTTTCCTACATGACTTAGTGCTGACAAGATAATACCAGAGTTACAAAAGCATGACTAGAGAATGTAGAATCTATTCTCCTGTCATTCAAATTCTGAAAGAAATGAGGGAGATAAATGCTTAGATTTAAGGTATACTCTGTAAGTAGTAAGGTTACGTACAGGTTCATAGGTACATACTAGGCTAGTTATGCTTGCAAATCATTTTAAGCCTAGCCAATTTTGCCAAAGGTAAGAATCAAACACTCTACCTTGTGTCTACCAGGTGAACACTTTAACCATTCTGGCAATCCCCAAGATATAAGGGATTTTTTTTTCTACAGATGACTATATATTCATGGAAAAGCAAAAGGGTGAACCCACCACAAATGGTTGCAACCTGGATACTATCCTGCAGATGTCAGAGCAATAAACCAGTTAGTCTACCTAACAAATGAACCCAAAATGCCCAACACAACTGGTTCAAACACAGAAAGAAATAATTGGAATCTTTACTTTTTGCTGGGAAAGTTAAATGTCACCTGAACAACAAACAGGTGACCTTACATATCAACAAAATATATATATATTTGTAGAGCAGGGGTACAAATGGAGAGATGATAAATCAGCAAGCAAAGCACAGTAGTATTGCTGAAACTGAATTAATCCTCAAGTCTCAGTGAGTATCTTTCACAAAATCTCACCAAAATGACACTAATATATAGACTGTATTTTACATCTCAGCATACAGGTCAAAAAATAAAAGAGACAGCTGGCTGCACAAGTGCCAAAAAAAAGTGCCCAATCCTGGTAGGCACACTGGTGCCAGGACTAGAAAAAGTGACAGTGTAGAATCTTCAAAATATACAATGGGGCCAGGCCATGCCCAGGGGGAGGACAACCCCCCTGTTGTAGAAGGAAGTAGCAGTCCACAAAAATCACAAAAACTGATAGGCCAAAAGAGAGCCATAAAGACAACAAAGTGGACTACTGACGATAAGAAAGAAATTATGTAATGCTATTACTATGCAAAAAGCCCAGAATTTCCAGACACAAGATATACAAAAAGATTTAGAGAGAAATTAGAGGAACAAAAAATACTTCCAGAAGAAAAACTGTCAGAAGCTTAATAAAAATTCATGTTCATTAACACAACCGATTTGTCAAAAAAAACATTATATAAACCAAGAAACTTTGATCTGTTTGGAAAAAGAAGCATCTGAGGAAGTGTGAAAATATAAACAACAAAATCCAGAGATTTTTGAAAAGTATAAAAAAGAAATATGGACATGGGAAAGAAAAATAGATTTAATATGGTGTAATATTTATGCAAAGGAGAAAACAAAACTAATCAATACAAAAAGAGCAGCACTAAAGATATTTGTAGAGAAATGCAGGCAAAGGAATCCAGACATGGAAAACTTTACAATACAAAAAATATGAAGACAAAGAGGAAAAGTAGAAAAGGAGATTAGTAATGGAGAAGTTAAAGGAATCTAACATGGAAAGCACCACAGCAGGATAGAGCAATGGACATCCAAATTAATGAGAAAGCAGTGGAACAGGCAGCAACAGGTCAAATTGCCACACAAAGATATTCTGGAGCTTTATGCAGGAAACCAGTATAAATGTCCACTTGAAGATGGACAGCAAGGGAAGGAACAGGAAATTGTGGCAACTCTTGACGCAGTCAATGTTGAGGAGTGATAAGCCAGTAATTTCCCATATGACAGAACAATAGATGACACAGGATGAAATTGAAGAGAATGTGCAACAGGAAGATGTTATAGAACTTTCTACAGAATGCCCTCAAGAAATGGAGAACAAAAAATGTGCCCTCAGTTTAGAAGAAAATGAGTTATGAGAAGAGTTGTTTGATTTAATAGACATAGACATAAGAGCAATGATATAGACTGCAGAAGGTCAATAAAACCCAAAACGTCAGAAGTCTGCTAAAACAACTGAACACAGTAATTAAGACTGTCCATAGAGATCCATGCGATATAACAGACGTCAACAGGATATATTACTGTGCAGCTAAATTAATAACAAACAAAGTTATTGTGTAGTGAGGGAAAGGAAGGGAAAACATTGAATACCATCATGGAAGTATCGAATAAGACAAGCAGTATCACTGTTAGAAGAGTAGAGAAGAGGGAACAGATCAACAAGAATACTTAGAAAGATAGAAGCAATGAAAGCAATGCACAGTATTAGAACAGATCAGGATCTGTCATGCACTATTGCAAATAAACTAAAAATCCCAGCACAGGTGGAAAAATGTAGAAGATAAGCAGATAAATATAAAGGAAAAGCACAAAATAAGCAATTTAGTGATGACCCAAAAAGGTTTTACAGAGAACTGGGAATTAAGACAAAAGGAATTGAAAGACCACCCAAAAAAGAAGAAACGGACACATTTTGGAGAAGTATCTATGAAGATCCTGTGCAATATAACAAAGATGTTAAATGGATAGAAGTCAAAGAAAGAATAAGAAGTTCAAAGGTACAAGATATGAAATGGGATAAAGTAACAGCCAGAGAGATTGAAACAAAGTTAAGAAAAGCCTCTATTTGGAAAACCACAGGCCCAGATGCAGTACCTAACTTTTGGATAAAAGTATTAACATCTTTGCATGAAGATTTAGCCATGAGTAAGAACTATTTATATGCGCACCCCAAACAGACACCAACCTAGCTAACAGGAAAAACAATGCTCCTACTTAAGAGTGAACCTGCAAGCTACCCTAAAAATTATAGACCAATAACATGCCTTCCGACAATGTATAAACTATTCACTGGAATTGATGCCAACAGAGTTTATAGTCATATAGAAGAAAACTCAATTATGGCAATTGAACAAAAGGGCAATAAAAGAAAGTCATACAGAACAAAGGATCATTTGTTGCTAAATAAAGTCATAGTGGAGAACTGTAAAAAAGGGTAAGATCTAAGTATGGCATGGACTGACTACAAAAAAGCATTTGACAGTATCCCACATTCATGTATAAAAGAGTGCTTAAAATGTTTAAGATACACCCTACACTGAACGATTCCATCACAGTGACCATGAAACAGTGGCAGACCACTTTGCAATTAAGCCATGATAAAGGACAAATTGCTATTCCAGGGATAAAAATCCAAAGGGGGGGATATTCCAGGGTAACTCTCTGTCACCGCTGCTATTCTGTCTTGCCCTTAACCCATTAAGCTGTCTACTTAACAGATTAGGCCATGGCTATAATTTGGCTCCTAGAAAACAACAAAATGCAAAGAATTCTCATCTTCTCTTTGTCGATGATTTAAAACTGTATAGCTCATGAGATGAAAGCACAACTGCAAGTAGTCAAAACTTTTTCAGATGACATAGGAAAGTCATTTGGTCTTGATAAATGTGCAAAAGCCACCTTTAAAGCAGGAAAGCTGCAGCACCAAGAAAATATCAGTTTGGGACAAGAATGTAATATAAAAGAACTTGAGAAAGAGGGAGTGTATAAATATTTGGGAACTGATGAAGGATCAACAACAAAACATGAACAAATGCAAATAAAACTCAGTAAAGAATATTTAAGAAGACTTAAATTAATCCTGAAAACAGCATTGATAGCATTGAAACCTAAGAACAAAATTCAAGCTAAAAAACAATTTGCTCTTCCTGTCCTAACTTAAAGTTTTGGAGTGGTTGACTGGCCCCAAAAGGTGTTGGACAGTTTAAATAGGAAAACAAGAAGGATGCTTCATGCTCATCAAATGATTTATAAAACTCAGTGCATACCAAGATTATACACTCCCCATTCCGAAGGAGGTATGGGCCTGGTTGAAACTGATTACATGTACAGATCTGCAATCATAGGACTGCACACATATCTGCTGATGAACTTACAAGATCCAAACATAGTGAAAGTTTCAATAAACACACCAGTGACTTTTTGAAGCCAAACAAGAGACCTGAAATTATAAAAGCTCACTGGCAGAGTGGTACCAAAGAAGCATACGGCCCGGATAAAAGCAACAATACTTTATTCAATAAAGTTAAGAGCTTTCATCTTTGTTAGAGACTTCTTCAGAACAACAGAGACATTTAAATTCCTTCTTTTATGTCTTAAATAGCCATCACATGACTGATCACTCCCACCAATGGGAACCTTGTATTTCACCATTGCTCAATTCTAATATATTAATAGAAAATTTTTTTCGCATTTTAACCATCGAATAAACTGTAAACATATAATCTTAAATCTTTTAAAGCATCTTCATCTTAAAAACAACACATTTAACAAAAAATATACAAATATAATAAAAAAATATAAAAAAATTACGAAAAAGTTGCAGTGCGATGTAAAAAGTTTTTTTAACCTACTCATTATATAAAAGGTTGAAAGTTTTGAAACATGAGGAGAATAAATCTGACTTCCCTGCTTAGTCTAGCAAAAGCATATCAGCTCAAATGGGAATGGAAATCAAACCAGAAGTAGACAAAAATCAGGCAGCAATTGAATGTGCCAAAAAGCAAAAGAAAGAATACAAGGTGAACAATCAAATGAGAAGGCAAGAAATGTGTAAAATGCATAAATATAGTTTGCAAGTATAGAAAACTCCTGGAAGAACCCCATGCTGATTAGGATCGAAGGAAGGAATGGTTAAAGAGAGGCGAATTCAAACCAAAAGAGGAAAGGTTAATATTGGGGGCCCAAGATAGTGGGCTACGTAACCGCTGATTTATAAAGTCCATTAAACACGTGGGAGAAACAGACAAATGTAGGTGTTGCAAAACAGAATTGGAAACAGTCGCAAATCTCGTTGCTGGTTGTGACATACTAATGGCTGAAGGACTATATAATGAAAGCCATAATAATGTGGCAAGACTGTTGCATAGGGGATTGTGCAAATATTATAATACTGAAGTGGCTGAAAAACACTGGAAACATGAGCCACAAAGCATAATAGAAAATGATGACCTCTATATCACATGGGATCACCCATTACCAACACCTCAAAAGACAGATGCCAGAAAACAGATATAGTGGTCCATGAAAAGAAAACAAAAGTAGTACTGATCATTGAAATTGCTACACCCAGTGACTAGTGTCTTGCATAGAGAGAGAGACACAAAGTCATAAAATATCATGACTTGCAGGCAGAAATGAGAGCAATGTGGAAGAAAGAAACCCAGACAGTTCCAATAGTATTAGGAGCAATGGGTCATATAAAAAAGTATCTACAATCATATTTAGATATGTTACCATAGATTCATAGGTTCATAGATTAGTACTAAGCTAACTGCCCTTGTGAGCCATTTTAAGCCTAGCCAATTAACCCTTGTGAGACTCAAACCCTGCACCTTGTGTTTGTAAGGCAAACACCTTAACCATTAGGCCACCCTCCCAAAACATGTAACTCTGTATAAATTGCAGGAGTCATTACTGGGCACATTGCGGGTGCTGCGAAGATCACTTCTGGCTGACATCAAAGACTGAAACAATACTAATTTCAAGAACTTTAATTGTAGTTTGATTAGGAATGGGGTCCATTCCCGTCATGGTATTATAAACCCAAAAGATTTGGAGAAATTAATAGAGCAGCCTGAGCAAAGTCTAAAAAGAATATGGAGGTCCACTGGTAGACATACTGAAATGGCTGATAAAAGCCACTTGCTAAAGGAGTAAACAGGCTATAGGACAGTAACTCATAAAAATGTTTGAGAACCAGAGGTAATAATCAAGGATAGGGTCCTTGTTATAGGTGAGGCACAAACTAGAAAATCATCTCCGCTGATTTATTTAACATTGGTTAACCGGGAAAGTCCGACTTGGAACAAAGCCAATTTTCAGCGATGTATGTCTTTATAACATTAACATAAGATTTCCTTGTAGCATAGGATTTCTTGCCTCCTTTAGTATCTGATACATGTCCGCATGAAAAGGGTGCCTAAAGGGTATTAGACTTATTTATTTTATTATTTATTTTATTATTTATTTATTTATTTATTTAACATTTGTTTACCAGGATGGTCCAACTGGACAGATGGTGTCCATTTTCAGTGGAGTCCTGGGGGGAAAAGCCTTAGAAAAAAAATTACAGAATATAAACAATATATAAAGCAATAATACAGGTTAGAAATATAAAAGGTTAATATAGTAATACAGAGGAATTACATACAAGAATAAGTGTACTACTCTGTAGTCAACTAGCACTGTAGTATACTATAAGCATGCAAACAATATTTACAAAATGTAAAAAGAGAGAGGATGAAATACAGCAGAATGTTTGAGTGGACTCTTCATAAGCAGAATGGGATTTCAGAGAGGTCCTCCTGCAAATACCCTTCATTAGCAGATTGGGAGGTCATTTGCAGGTACATAAATGATTGGTGTGTAGGTATGATTTTAATTGGGTTCTGAAGGTGGTTGTACATGTTTGAAGTCTGAGGTCAGGAGGCAGGGTATTCCAGTTTTTTGCAACTTCATTGGTGAAAAGAGTTGCCCGAGCTATTTATACATTGGACACTTTCTAGGAGGGCTTTGTTGGACTTGAAACATCCAAGTAGTCATTTGAAGTTATTTGAGATTTGGATGTATCAAACTCCCTACATCTTGTGCCCCTAGCCAATTCCATAAGAAGGCAGAACAAATATGGTCTGGAGCAGAGAAGAGTTGCTACAATATTTTTTAGGAGAGTCCTTCTGAATCTTCAAAATGACCCTGCATATCAGTGAAAAGGTTAGAAATACATATAGGAACATCCTCGACTGCAGGGATGAAAATGCCCATCTTCCAGGCCTGCCTGCAAGGAGTCCTGGTACAAAATTTACTTAGTTGCCTGTTTTGAAAGGAGGTGAGCAGATTTATTTGAGGTGTTCCCCACAACTTAATCCATTATTGGAAAATCTTCTCATTCAACTTCCATTCATAAGGATCTGTCCTGGTCCTTCTCAGCCTATCTGCAACTACATTTTGCTCTGATGGTATGTAAGTTGTTTGGTTGGATATAAAATGCTGTACAGCTAACTCCCAAGCCATCATCTCCAGACTGGATGGGAGTTGGGACCAGATGCCCCCTGTTTCTTTATGTATCTATCACTGTGGCATGGTATGTAATCATTTGTAATGGTGCCAGGGACTGCCAGTCATGAAGAAATTCTACAGCATGGATCACAGTTAAAATCTCTTTAACATTTATGTGCTTTGGTCTGTCTGAACTGTTATACAGGCCTTGTGCCATCCCCCCAAAGAGAAACAGAAACAGCTCACCAAGCAAAATCTGAGGCGTCTTTTAAATCAAACAATATAGTTCTTTCTTGATAAATGCCAAAATTGGAACCTGAAACTCACCAAGGAATAATGCTGAGTCCACATTTTTATAAACCACTGAAATTTTCTCATGCATAACCTGCAAGAGGAATCCCGAGCATCACTGAAGCCATGAACCCTAGAATTCTGAGATATTCTCTGGCTGAAGCCTCAGGCTGCTTGGAGAAGATCATGAAAGTTCCCAGATACAAACTCACCTTTTCCTGTGTTAGGAATACCTTTGAAGAGACGTATCTAGAAGGCAGTCTAAAAGCACAATCCTGTATAATGGAGTCAAGGAGGATTTTTGAACTTCTATCTGGAAGCCCATATTGGTAACGAGGGAAGAAACCAGCACTAAGGACTCGTGATATCTGGCAAAAGACTCAGCAAAGATCAGTAGGTCATACAAATAAGGAAAATGTGGACATCTTGTAGTCTGCAATGGGCCATTCTTGGAGATGCATGTATTTTGTAAACATCCTAGGAACTTTAGTTAACTCAAAGGGCAATGCGGAGAAATGATAATGTGACCCAGACACACAATCTGAGAAACTTTCTGAAGCCTGTGGCTATGGAAATGTGATGATAAGCATATTTTAGGTCTAATGTTACCATAAAACTCAGAAGAGGAATAACTGATAAAAAACAGTTAATTAAAGATAAATACACCTCTAGATTGGCTAAACAGCACTTGATTTACTACAGGTCCAACTAACTGTAAGTAAGACCCCTCTTCAGGTGATTGCCAGCTATAGGACCCCTCCATGAATCAGGACATCCACTCAGCCTACTTGGAACTACTTGAGACAATCAAGGTACAATCAAACACCCCGGTCTTGGGTGAATTTAATTACCCATCCATTGACTGGGTAAATTATATGTGTTCTAACTCACTTGCCCAGAGGTTCCTGGACTTCATTAACTCCAATGCCCTGGACCAGCTGGTTGACACACCCACAAGGGGCTCACACATCCTGGATCGGGTGCTCACCAACATGGGGGACCGCTGCACCACCCTCACTGTTTGGCCATCCCTGGTGAGACCTGAACAAAAATCAGTCTTTCTAGAAGTAACTATAACACAAGACCCCCCCCCCTTTAGCAACAACTAGACTAAAAAACCTCTACAAGGCAATTACAACCTCTTACATGACAGCATAAATAGCTTTATAGCCCCCCCACTGACTAAACGGACACCTATGCTGAGTTATACACCAATGCTTTATACGAGCACCTGTACAATTGCATTGACTCTGCCATACCTGATAGCGCCAAAGCAAGATCTTCAAGGAAAAACTAGCCTACCTGGTGGACAACTGCCATTAATAGGCTAGATAACAGGAGAAAGAAACTGCTGTCTAAAAGTAGGAAGAAACAGTCTCAAAACTAGAAACACTCCCTCCTCAACTTAAACAAGTAAATAAGACTCCTAGTTAAGTCCTCCAAAGCTAACTATGAATCCAAATTAGTTTTCTTATCTAAGGATAATCACAAGGTGTTCTTTAGTTACATCTGTAACCTCAAAGATAAGGCCCAGATTTGCGCTGAAATCTTAGTTAATGGTACTACATATGCAGAATCTATGGATATAGCAAACCTGCTGGCTGACAGGTTCAGTGAAAATTTCATTCCCCTGTCCCCACCACATATACCCCAAAGAATCCCTAATAACTGTCCCCCACCTAGTATCTCCAAGAAGCAGGTTTTAAATGCCATCTCCAAAGCCAAAAACACAGCCTCTATGGGACCAGACAACATCCCGGCTTGTGTTCTACATGGGTTAAAACAGGAATTAGCATCACCATCGGGCACGCTTTTCAATCACAGCCTGAGGACTTATTTTGTCCCAGTGGAAGGGAAAATAGCTACTGTCATCCCTTTGCACAAAGGGGGTGCATCCACTGATCAAAGGAACTATAGACCAATTAACCTGATCAACCTTATCTGCAAAGCCATGGAATGAGTCATCATGGATATTATTAACAAAGACATAGGAAATCTCCAAATGCTCAACCCCACCCAGTTTGGCTTTGTTAAGAGGAGCTCATGCCTGTTAAACTTGGTGGACTTCTTCGTGACAGTCACCAAAGCCCTAGACGAGGTCAAATCTGTGCATACGTCTTACCTAGACTTAGCCAAGGCCTTTGACACAATTTTCCACTCAGGTGTCATTGATAAACTCACACACCAGGGTATCGACCTATATATTGTCAGGTGGCTTGCAAACTGACTCACTAATAGAACTTGTATGGTCAAAATAGTAGACTCCACCTCCTCCAGCAGACCCGTAGCCAGTGGTGTTCCACAGGGATCGGTTTTGGGACCCCTACTTTTCCGAATCTACTTCTCATAAATACAGGCTAAAACTAAAGGGCTGTGGCTGACAGTTTGCTGATGACTGCAAACTGGCAGCAATCACTGAAACCCCTAGTGATGTCAACATCCTGCAAGAAGGTCTTATGAGTCTAATGACTGGTACCAAAGTCACGGTCTTAAATTTAATGCAAAAAAAAATGCATCATCATCCCCTTCAGCAAGGGTGATGTTCCTGCAAACCTCCACATCAATATCAATACCCTAAGCACACAGTCAGTGGTGAGAGATCTGGGCACACAGGTCGAAAGGAACCTTAACTTCAATCATCATGTCTCCACAGTGGTAACAAGGGCATTTTATATTGCTCATCTCATAAGTAAGGGTAATGCCTCTAGTAAAAAAGAGATCACAACCCCCCTGTACTCTTCCCTCATCAGGCCAATAATGGAATACAATGCTCCCTTTGATATGTTCCTTTCCAAACACTTGCAGCAATTAGAGAGACCACAAAGGTCCCTTACAAAGAAAATTCAGGGTCTGTCTTAAGTGGACAAACTGAAATCATTGTCACTTTACTCTGTGTTGTACAGACTGCTCAGAGGCGACCTGTGCCTTGCATATAGAGCAATCTCTGACCTACCTTTAATGGAAATGCTGTACATCTGCAAGTTAAATGGCACATGGGTCACTCGTTCAAAGGACCTTAACCTGGTATGTGACATCAACAGAACTTACTGGAGAGACAGATTTGTCTCACAGGGGTTGCCCCACCTTTGGAAAAAGTTTCTATTCATGTTAAACAAAGCCCCTCATTGGCCCTATTTAAGCATAATTTGGATGACTGGATGGGTAATCGGAAATTTATCCTGGGGGGGGGGTTCCATCTGTGTGCCTCTTGGAGTTGGGCAATAGGTGCTGATTTTAGTGTCTGCTTGAACCAGACACTCCTCAGAACATGAGGTGAACAAGGCTTGTAAGGGCGCTGGGGTCATTAGCCTATTAACTTCCTATGATCCTATGATGACCCTGAAGGGTCAGCATTTTGAATTTTGGCACTTTCACAAATGGGTTGAGAAAGGAAAGATCTTGAACTGATCCTCAGGAAAGCTCATTCTTTGAAATGAGAAACTATCTGGAGTAGAAGCCTTCCTCCATTTGATCTAAAGGCACTTGTATTATGACTCCTAGGGCAAGCATGTGTTGAACAACCTCAGGAAAAATCTCTGGTACTGATGGTAGGGAAAAAATTCCCCTGAAAGGAAGTGTGTGTATTCAGTGCCAACTGTAACCCTCTTGAACCAGTATTAGTACCAAAAAGTCTTAAATAAATCTGTTGCCACAGACAAAGACTGAAGGACAGTCTATGGGACAGACACTGAGATGTAGGGGTAGGACGGGACGGAATGTTGGTATAGTTACTCTGAAGGCGTAGTCTTTCCTTTTTTTTTTTTTGAAGGAATCCATATTTTTTTACTGTCCACCTCTTGCCATCCTTTTTTGTTCCTTGTTTCCTAGAAGATGGCAAGGATTTATTATTCTGTCTTATAAAAAAGAGAGCTTGTAAGATTTATAACATGGGGCTTAAACAATCTTACTAACTCCCTGAATTAATTTCCCTCTGTCATCAAACTGTTTGAGAACCTGAGAAGCAGCAAGGCCAAACAAAACCTCCTAGTTTAAAGTAGTAGACTTTAAAATCTCAGACTCTACTTCATTAAAAAACTTTTCAGTATATACTCAAGCATATCTTCATAAAAAAATAGCAGTAGTACACAGTGTTTGCACAATCATGCACACTTTCAAAGCGTGTATAGACACATGAGGCAGGTTATAAATTGTAGGATTTCGACAGGACCAACCTTCTGAAGGAAGTGTGGCACAACAATCCCACAAGCTGTCAACACCTGACAAAATAAACTGGAAAAAGGAAATTATCTTATGAAAGCTATCAACTACCTTACCTTCTAGTATGCAGGGGAAAGGTTGGTGTTAATAAGTATTGCTGTTTTTTGAGGACTGAAGGCTAAGGGTTAGGGTTACTGCACACAGCATTTAACACATCCTCCCAAGCTGGTATGATAGGAGTAATCGGTATAGCAAGTGGTAAATTCACATGCAGCATATCATATCATATCTCCGCAGTTTAGGGGGAACATCCACTTGTCCCCACAAAAAAAGACACCATTCATCCTGAAACTACTCTTAGAAAATAAAAGGTCATCTAATGGGGCTGGACAGAATAAGTTCCCATCTGAATCAAAATCTTGGGCTTCAGAATCAGACAAAGAACAGCCCTGTTTCTGTCTTTATCAGAATCCTCTGACATATTTATTCTGGAATACACTGACCTAGTTGGTCGTCTGGTATGGATATCTGATCTCCAGGACAGAAAGCCTACAATAATCTCCTGACTAAAGTAAGAAAATCATCGTGCCTTTGGATGAGTAATGTTTAAATTTTGATTTCTTTTATTTTTAGGGACATCCCTGGAAGGACATTGACTAAGAGATGACACTTCATTCCAGGCAAGAGGTCTCTTTCCCTTGTCCTCTGAGAAGAAACTCCTTGACTCCATGCCTGGATTAGACACTGAAACAGCCACAGAGGACGTGCCTAACTCCCAGCCCATGGTGAGGGTTGGGGAGATTATACCAGAGAAAACCTGGGAAATCAGTGAATGGTCTGAGAAACAACAAATGGCCACTGGAGAGTCACCTACAAGTAAATGAGGCACTATCTGAGCCCGCGGTGTAGGCAAGGGCTCTTATTTTGTTTTTTTTCTTTTTTGGTACAGTGGGAGAAGAAAGAACAACATAAATAAATGTAAGCTGTAGCAAAGGAGGAAGCTTCACTGCCAGTAAGCACTGCTGAGAAGAGTCTGTTCTAAGGTAAATTGTCAGGCAAGTGCTCACAAGTAGCACACACACTTACACTTCCCCACACAGACCATCAAAATTCAAAATCTTTAAATTCTTACATTTCAGTTAAAATGTCTCAAAAGCAGTACATGTTTTTCACAAAAACAGTACCAGCATTCAACAATAAGCTCCATTCTAAATATAGTAGTTTCTGACACAAAACTTCTGATATTAATAAAATTGCTAGACTTCTACAGAAAATAAAATTATATCAAACATATTTAAAAAGGCAATATTTTCTGT
The DNA here is from genome assembly GCF_019279795.1 of Protopterus annectens. Classification (NCBI taxonomy): domain Eukaryota; kingdom Metazoa; phylum Chordata; order Ceratodontiformes; family Protopteridae; genus Protopterus; species Protopterus annectens. The sequence goes on along the minus strand of NC_056728.1, from coordinate 819,736,894 downwards.
GTGGAAGGGATCCACTAAGAGGACTTATCTGGCAAAAATGAAGCCTGTAGTCAACTCCTGCTCATGTGAAGCTTCAGAGCTGCTTTCCCTTGAGGTGGCAATAAAGTACTGAAGATTTCTTAACCCTGACTGCTCATTTCCTTTTTATGGGCTGTTCAATCGGCAGTCAGAGTGAAGATGTGAGAGGCAGCCAGAACTGTGCGAAGCTGGCAGTTTGCTGTTTCCAGGGTAAGGAACAAACCGTATAGCCAAAAGACTACTGCAGCAGTGAGAATGCTGAACATCTTAGCATCTGGCATTCTTGAGACGACTAACTGTATACAATGGTAATGTTCTCCCTTACTTACTTTATTTGCATCTTACACATCAATACAAATCAATGCACACTAATCACTCATTAAGTTGGTTCTACCAGTTTCTTAATGACACACACACTGTTTCCATTTCAACTTATATCTGACAGTAGCTTTCAATTTCCTAGAATCACACATCACTGGCATGGCACCAGGCTTTACTTACATGTGATATTCTACAGGAAAATTCCTGACCCTGCCAATATAGAAGATATTATTGCCATGGGTCATCTGAGAATCAGAAACATCTCTTTTGTCAGTATGATTGATTATGATTGATTATGAACATTTGCTTATTTTATACTTTATAGTTTTACCATTTCAGACTTCACACAAGCCACGGTGCCCAAAGATATTAAGAGAAGTTACTTTTCAAGTTCCACTATTTGAAAAGGTTGTCTACTCTTCAGCAGTTCATCTAATGATGACACTTGATGCTACAGTAGTTTAACAATGTACATATACCTCTCCCTTCACAGTTGTTTAAATATGTATTGAGATGAAATATTGCACTCTGGACTTACATCTAATTGAAATTATATATTATAAACATTAACATTATTTCCTTCCAAAACTCTAACCCACACTCCTGTTTTACTGCTTCAGATACATTAGCAAATTATTAATCCTTTTCACTTATAAAGTACCATCTTAAATGACTGTGTAACATAATGCATGCTACCTTATGGATATACAGGTATATATATTTTCAAATAAAATTAATATTAACTTGTTAGCTATAGTAATTGGCATGACAAGTGATGCACAGTTTGAGAAAATTCAATCTGAATACAAAAGTCACAGATGTCACACCACATCCTTTGTGCCTGTGCTGTGGCTTACACATTCTGACATTACAGGAAAGTACAGTTGTGCAAGTACTACTTACCTATAACAGTAGATGTTCAAATTTCACACTTTCTCAGACGCATATGGGTCCACTGTCTGCACAAACTCACACTGGCAGCTTTCGAGAGCTCAGAATTCTCTCCTCTGCCTCCCAGTGATAGGGGCTTGGCTAAACCATACGATCAGAGGAAGCATCAACCTTGTTACAAGAAGACAGTTGTTCAGGCTTCTAGTACTAAGTAGGGAGAACCATAAAGGACCAGAATCAAGAATAGACTGAAAACAACCAATATGTGGTAAAAAAAACACCAACACAAATAAACAAAGCCAACCGACAACACAAGGTTGGATACCATCGAAATATATACATAAAATATGGGGGATGATGGGTGGGTGCTGCTACTCAGGTGGCGTTAAGTTTGAACATCTACTGTTACAGGTAAGAAGGATGTATGCAACTGTACTATGTTCATCATCCACCCTGCCTCAGTGGCATATGAGTGGATTCCTAAAGCTTACCCTACTAGGGAGGAGGAAGGTCCTCTCAATGCCTGCTCTAGAACTTGACAAAGAATCCAGTCTGTAGTGCTCTATGAGGTACGAACACAGGACTAGGTTGCTTCTTCTAGAATTCTTCAAGAGTCCACTCCTTTCCAGTATGCCATCAAAGAGGATAAGGCTCTGGTTGAATGCGCCTTACCCTTGCCTGGAATAGATTTACCATGGTGGGAGGAACAAAACGAAATAGCAGAGGGCAAACAATGGACAATTGTTTGCTTAGAAACAAACTGCCCCAGAACAGCTGTTCAGCCTTCCTGAAGAGCTTAGTTCTGTCAGGTAGTACCTCAGCTGCCTGGGCACATCCAAGGTACACAGAATTCTCTCCCTTGATTTTAGGTGCCAGAAAGAAAACAGGGAGATTGATGACTTGACTCACAGTAAATTCAGAAACAACTTCTGGCATTAAAGATGAATTAGTGCATAAAATAATCTTGTCCTTATGGACAGTCAGATACGGTTGGTCCTATCATAACAGCTTGTAGCTCAGAAATTCTCCTTTCAGATGTCACAGCAATAAGTAAAACAACTGTCCAAATGATAAACTTTAAATTATCCTGAAAGGCAGGCTCAAAAGGAAATAAGGTAAAATTTTCAAGAACAAAGATGAGATCTCAAGGAAGAGGAATTTGCGTTTTAGGGGGTCTCAAGTGAAACACTCCTTTCATAAACTGTTTAACCACAAAAAGAGATGAAACAGGATGATCCATGGGCAGACAAGCACAGATGGCTGTAAGATGCATCTAGATCAGACCTCTCAACTGTACCGATTTACTTGGAATTTACCGGTTTTGAGGACAAAATAATGGGGTGCCATGAATTCTCAGGTATCCCCTTCAAATCCTGATTTTTTTATTTACTATTTTTACTTATGGGCAGGCTGATTTCACTAAGCATCACCATCATTTTATCAGTATAGTGAGGCAGCAGAGCCTGACTGCCTGTCAGAGACTCAAATGAGAGTTTAAAAAAAAAGTTCTTTACAGCAGCTGCCCACCCAGGACTTTCAGTACTGTGGCAGCCGATCAAAGAAGACATTTTGTTAACGGGACAAGTTCTGTGGTGTACTGCTCCTGTTTTTCTATTATTGCTAATTCCTCCCAGCTTGAAAACTTATTTGGGTAAATATATCTGTACTTGCAACAGGACAGGAAAGGCTTCTAAATAAAAATAACTGCTGAATGGTACTAAGACGCTAATAAAACCAAACCACTAAAAAGGAGGAGGAGACACGAGTATGATAATTTTTAAGCGTATCAATTTAATAGTTCGCTTTTCATCATAAGACTTCATCAGAAAGAGATGAAGTCTTTGGATGAAAAGCAAACTATTAAATTGATATGCTTAAAAGTTGCTTAATGTTTTATAGAAACATTAAATGAATCTTGCTAGACTCAGTTTTCTGCAAGTTTTCTGCAAGTACAAAGTATCCGGCTGTTGCTCATTCTCTTGAAATTGCAGTCTGTTTTATTGCAGTCCATTCTAGGTCACTGGAATCCTCTTTTTCTCACTGGCACTTATTGTTTTAGTTAGCTGTGGAACGGTAGTTTTCGTCAGTGTATCTGAAGTGCTGCTGTGCTACGTTTATTTTGTGTGGATAGGCAGAAACCAGTTCAAGATTTAGCCTGTTATTGTACTTCAAATAAAAAATGTTCAACTAACTGCCTAACAACCCGGTCAAACTAGTAAGTGTGTTAATATGTCATCACCCAGAATAAACTTTGGTCCATCATCTAGTGCTGTCTGCTACTAACTGTACATTCATCAGCCTGTGTAAGAGGGCAGCTTCTGGCAGGACTTAGATTTTATTCAGGTATGTAAAGGAGTGGCTGGCTGCTATAAAAGCATATTGACCTAAGGGTTCCACAAATAGGACTGAATAAAGTTTCTCTGTATGTTCGTTTCTGCTGGTGCGTCTTTAACAGTGTCATGGGCCAGTTTATTATGAAGCAGCAAGGGTCTCCAGGAAGAAGGAAGCTTGGAGTAGAAGTGTTGGACTACTTCAAGGCAATCGACTCATCCAAAGAGCTGTGTGATGGCCCAAGCGCCAGCAAAAAGTGGCGAAGGCTAAGCGATGGAATGCTTGACAGAGAGTGTAAATGGAGAAAGAATCCTATGGGCTGTGAGTTTGTGACTATTTAGTAAAATGGAGGCAGACAGATGATTTTTTCCGGCAGTTAGAAAATGAGGTGGAACTCTTGAAACCATGGAATGTGTGTCTGGTAAATATTTAGCAGAAGTTCTGTTGTAGTTTCAGTGACTGACTGCTCTGTTATTTATCCCAAACATGCCCACCCTTTTGCTTATATAGGCAGAAGGCAGTGAATGTTTGTCATGCCAACTTTTTGATTCTTAGCAGAAAGAGGACAACTAATACAGAGCAGTATAACAAAAGTACCGGGTGTGGAGTACAAGGTTTAGAAATGTTTGCTGTATACTTTTTCAAGAGGCTGATTGAGTGGATAAAGGTTAGCAGTAGACAGATGTAAAAGAAAAAACTGTGTTTGTGAATGTGTGTGCGCATGCTCATCTGTCTGTATATTTGTGTCTGTGTTTATCTCAATATACTGTATGCATGTTGGGTAGTATTTATATATTTACAGGAGGGTTAATAAATATAAGATTTAGAAATAATGAGGAGGTACTTGGCTGTTAATCCCCCCTTTGGTAAGGTGAGATTTTTTTCCATGCAAAACTGTCTACACTGTAGAAAAGAAAGAAAGAAGTGTCAACTGTCCCTATATATCATTTTGTTTGTTCTACCATAAGACGTACTTAACTAATCTATTGCCTAGTGCCATCCTCTGATCTGCATCCTCCTTCCTCACAGAAAAGGATATAGTTTATACTATACAGACTCAATAAAGTGCTTCAGTTCCATCTCAGACTACAACCAAGGTACGAGAATTCAGAAATGAATGACAGTAAAGCACTGAAAATCTAATCATGCACCCGAACACTTTGCACCCAGGAGTTAGGACAACTGCCCCCTTCACCTCACCTTAGCTGTAAATATGAGAGTGGTAAATACATTATGTTTCTTGAAGGCTAATACAGGTCACCTGTCTTTTCCAGGTTTCTTTGCACTTTCTTAGTAGTTTAGCTGGTAGGTACTAGAGGTGACATTCTTTTTCCCAATACCTCTTTCTCCTGCAGTACCATGCTGCATTGTAATTCAGCTGCTAGAGTCTGTTTGGTTGCCAGCATATGAAGCCAGGCTACACTAACAGACTTGTGGAAACTAGGGTACTACAACCAGTTAGCTTTTTGCAGCAGGAAGGATCGTCAAGGCCATCACAATGTAGTTCTTTTTTTCTACAGAAACATTAGCAAAGTATTTGATATCTTAATATATACATTAGGGAGCGACCTGGACAATGCCTGAATTACAGAATATGTCTGGGTTGCAGCCTGCCATTTGTTTAATTTCATTGAGACAATGGATCTCTACACAGACATTGCAGCCCTTTCTACAGGGGAAACCCAATGACTTGACAGTGTTATACTGAATGCAGAGCGTCAATTGCCTCATAGTACTTCAGGAAAATCATGGGGCCAAATTTTGGTTTTCTATTCTTCAGTTTATATTTGAAAGTTGGTGTCCCACAATTCACCATAGTGGATGGGGTTACATAATTATGCAAGAAAATGTTATGTTAATCAGCATACAGATTTGTACCTATTTTATGGGCCTTTGTTCAGATTTTTGATGTTTCCAGGTTGAGAGGTATGATCTAGATAGATGCATAGGACAGTTGAGTAGCTCACACAAGTATTTCAAAACCAGAAGGATAGGCACCATGCCAAGCCCTGTGTTACCAGTTAGGCACCACCTGGGAAACCTCTTCCACTGATAAACATAAGATTTTCTAACTGCAGTTTTTTTCTTGCCTCCTTCAATACCTGATGCACATCCTCATGGAACAAGTCCCTACAAGGTATCAGGATAGAATCATCCAGACTGTTGGTTACAACTGCTCTAAGCTGGGGTGCACTAGTCAATCCTGAACAGTGTGAGTGGATTCACAGTGTGAAGAAGCTTGTGGTAATTGCCCTTGGCCAATTCCATTAAAAGGAAGAAACAATGTTGCCTGGGCCAAAATGGGGTCACCACAATGATCTTTGGTGATCTTTTTTTGAATCTTCAGAAGTACCTTGGGTATTACTGGGAATGGTGGAAATGCTTATAGGAACGTATCTGTCCACTGGAATGATTATGCGTCTGTTCTCCAAGCATGCCTGCAAAGATGTCTTGAACTGAATTTTTCCAACTGTCTTGGAAGACCTCTGTCCTGAGCTTCCACTAGGGAGGGTCCATCTGGGATCTGCTTAGTCTTCCTGCCGCTATGTTTTGGTCTGATGAGATGTACAAGGCCTGAAGCATCAGAGAACACTGTAAGGTTAGCTCCCAGGCCATCACTCCCAACTGGCAAACAGTGTATGACGTTTTTACCCCCTTGTTTGTTCACGTACCATATGACTGTGGAACTGTCTGTGTCCACTAAAAGGGGACCTGTAGACCATAAGTGGTAAAGAACTTTTAAGGCCTGAATCACTGCTAACATTTCTTTGACATTTTATGTGCTCTGTAGTGTCCAAAAGATCCCATTTGCATTGCAGCTGAACTCCCATGGACACTTCTCTCCATGAAAAAACAGTCCCTCTGGACTGACTGAACTGAGGTCTGCAAGGAGAAGGGTAAATCTTAATTGAGAAGCATCTGATCTCGCCAGCTCTGTAACTTTCATTTCACAAATTCCATCAATGGCACTTGAAACTCTAAGGGGTGCTAGTACTAGGGCCAACAATTTTTAAGTACCACTGAATCTTTCTCATATGGAGTCTGGACAGTGGTCTCATGAGGATCACTGATGCATGAAACCTAGAATTCTGAGAAACTCTCTTGTGTAGGTAGCTTCTTGAAGAGAGAAATCTCTGATTTTTTTCTAATAAGTCATATTCTTTTTTTTCTGTGTTTATCATACATAAGAGGAAGACAATTCTTTGACAGGGTATGAAACAGGACTTTTGTAGGTTCAACTTGGAAGCCTGGATGAGAGAAAAGGAGAGACCTTGTCTAATGATTCTAAACAACTGGAAGCAGGCTCTGCACAAATCAGCAATTCATCTAAATAAAGGAAAATATGGATGCCCTGGGTCCTGCAGTAAGAAACTCCTTTGCGAATAATCAAGGAGCAGTAAACAGCCCAAAGGATAATGCAAAACAAGTACAGTTGTGTACACTTACCATAAATGTAGATGTTCGAGTGTATTCACTGTTGGAGTCATCACATTTGGGTTATCCCTGCCAGGGTAGCCCTTGGCCTTCCCAAATACCAGAGACTTAGTATTTCTGCATCGGTTGCTGTCGCTTGAGGACTGACGTCAGGTCATCAGTGGTATAAAGTAAGGCAGTCGACACCATTACATCAGTTTTTCTTGCCCTAACCTGTCAGGAGACCCTAAAGTAGGAGGCCAGGTTCTGGTGGAAGAACCCCACCAGTGGAAAATAAATGCCAATATGTCCCTTGTAAGGAAAGGAGAACAATAAGGAAAAATGGTAATAAAAGGAGAAAGACAAGAAAGGGGGATGGAGGGAGAGAAACCAGGACTGCAACAGTGAATACACTCGAACATCTACATTTATGGTAAGTGTACACAACTGTACTATGTTCTTCGTGTTTCACTGTTGCAGTCATCACATTTCAGTAGATTCCCAAAGCTGAGGAAATTGGTGGAGGCAGTCAAGGACGCTAGGATGCTCTGCAACACTGCAGAGGCAAACCATGCCCTGGATTTGGAGAAGAGAGGCAGGTGGTAATGCTTAGTGAAAGTGTGAACAGATGTCCAGGTGGCAGCCTCCAGGATGTCCCTGGTAAGGATTATTCTAAGGAAAGCTGCAGAGGTGGAGGCTGCTCTGGTGGAGTGTGTCCTGACCCTCTTGGGGGGAGGCTTACCATGCTGTTTGTAGCAGAAATGGATTGAGTGCGCTATCTATTTGGAAATGGTTTGCTTGGAGATGGCTTTGCCTTCTGCCCCTGTAGCAAAGCTAACCAGCAATTGATCAGACCTTCTGAAGGATTTAGTCCTATCCAGATAGTGCCTGAGCTGTCTGTGCACATCTAGAGAGTGAAGAATCCTTTCTTCCTTGTTCTGGGGATTAGGAAAGAAGGTGGGCAAATGAATGGATTGGTTGAGAGCTACGCTGGCCACCACCTTGGGCATGAAGGATGGGTTAGTACTGAGGGATACCCTGTCTGCATGGAGGATGATGAAGGGTTCCACAGCCATGACTGCTTGCAGCTCAGAGACTCTTCTGGCTGAAGTGATGGCTAAAATGAAGGCGGTCTTCCAGCAGAGAAATTTTAGCTCTGCAGAAGAAGCTGGTTTGAAAGGAGGCAGGGTGAGCTTTTCCAAGACAAAGTTAAGGTCCCAAACCAGTGTTGGTGCCTTTCTAGGGGGCATCAAGTTGCTAGCCCCTCTGAGGAACTGTTTGATCAAAGGGTCGGATAAAAGGAGCCGCTCAGTGGGAAAATGAGCAGAAATAGCAGAGGCATGAATTTTTATAGAGGAGAAAGAGAAGCCACTGTGTAGTAGGTCAGCTAAGTAATCCAGGATGAGAGGGATGGAGGGCTGTGCCGTATTGGCCCCCTTAGCCTGGATCCAGATGCAGAACATTTTCCATTTATCTGCATAAGACATTCTGGTGCTAGGGTGTCTGGCCTCTCAGATAACATCCAGAACATGTTTACTGAGTATGGCAGATTAGTTCGGGGTTAGAGAATAAGCCAAGCTGCCAAATTGAGAGTCTGCAATTGGGGATGCATGGATTCCCCTTCCCTCTAGGTTAGGAGGTTTGGAATATGAGGAGGATGAAATGGAGGCAGTAGGGACAGGCTGCGCAGCAAGGGGTACCAGTGCTGTCGGGGCCAGTCTGGAGCTATAAGAATGGTCCTTGGTTTTTCCTCCCTTATTTTGAGCAGTACCCTGGGGATGAGAGGAAGGGGAAGAAAGGCATAGACCGAGAGGTTGACCCAGGGGAAGGAAAGGGCATCTACTTTCCAAGCCATGCAGTGATGCTCTCTGGTGCAGAATTTGCTGAGCTGATGGTTGGTGTGGGAGGCAAAGAGGTCAACCTTCGGGGTTCCCCATTTCTGAGTTATTAGGGTGAAGGTACTTTTGTTGAGCTGCCACTCGTGTGGGTCCAGAAGGTTTCTGCTTAATTGGTCTGCCAGGGAGTTGAGAGAGCCTGGTAGGTATTGTGCTAACAGGTGTAGTTGCATGGAAGAGGCTGTGAGCCAAAGGGTCATGGCCAGCCTGCATAGAAGGTAGGAGTGAGTCCATCCCTGCTTCTTGATGTACCACATCACAATGGTGTTGTCTGCTTTGATCAGGAGAACCCCTGGAGAGAGAAGGGGCTTGAAAGCTATCAAGTTGTGCTGCACAGCCATCATCTCTTTTTGACTGATGTGCAGGGGGATTTGCTGTGGGTTCCACTGGCCAGGTATGCACCTGCCATCCAGGTGTGCACCCCACGCATAGTCTGATGCATCTGTGGTGAGGGTCTGGGTGGCAGGGTGTGAGGAGAAGGGCAGTCCCTCGTTGTGGGAGCATGCTGTTGCCTACCAAACAAATTCCTTTCTGAGGCAAGGAATTATATGTAGAAGAGTTTCCAGGTCTGGACAGTGTTGACACCAAAGGCTCTTTAGTTACCATTGAAGTTTCCTCATATGCAGTCTGGCATATGGAATGAGGAGTATGCAGGATGCCACGAACCCCAGAGCTTGCAGGATTCTCTTTGCTGAAAGCTGGAGCCTGGTGGCCAGTTGAGAGAAGTAGGCTGACAGGAAGATTTGTTTCTCTGGTGTATGGAACACCATCTGGGATGCTGTGTCCAGACTTGCTCCAAGGAAGATTATCCTTTGGGTGGGTACCTGCTTTGATTTCTTTTCGTTGATTGTGTACCTTGGGGAGGTTAGTAGGTTCTTTACAAAGGCCAGATGCCTGAGCAGCTTTTCCTGGCTGTCTGCCTGAATAAGGCAATCATCTAAGTAGGGATACATTTGAATATTTCTTTGTCTGCAAAAGGTAATGGCCAGAGCCAGGCATTTTGTGAAAACTCTAGGAGCAGTAGATAAGCCAAAGGGAAGCACAGAGAACTGAAAGTGTTGAGATCCTGCCCTGAAACAGAGATATTTTCTGCATGATTCCCTGATAGGAATTTGGAGGTAGGCCTCTTTCAGACCCAGGGTGGCTAGCCAGATGTCCTTGGAGAGCATGGGTAGCAGCTGCTGGAGGGTGAGCATTTTGAATTTTGGGATCACCAGGAAGGTGTTAAGAATGGATAAATCGAGGATGGGGCGCCAGGTGTCCTCTTTTCTGGGCACCAGAAAAAGTCTGGAGTAGAAGCCTTGGCCTATCTGTTGTGCAGGAATGTGCTCCACTGCCTTCAAAGAGAGCAGGGAATGGATTTGCTTTTGAGCCTCTGCCTGCTGATTTGGTGGTAGATCTGGGAACCCTTTTGGGGTTGGAAGGGTGTGGAAGGAGAATTTGTGTCCCTGAGTCACAATATTCAGAACCCATTGGTCCTTGGTAATGGTGGCCCAGGTGTTTGAGTGAAAGGAGAGTTTTCATCCTAGGGGCAAGTGAAGGTAGGCAGAGGGGAGGTCGGGAAGAGGTGACTCATTGTGAGTTCTTACCATAAAGGGGTGGCTTAGAACTCCCTGGTTTTGACGTGGAGGTAGTCCACTGTTTAGATCTCTGCATTCCCTGGGGCTGCTGTCTGGGGGGTATGCTTCCAAGGGGACAAGGCTGGGCCTGTTTACTCAGAGCAGGAAAGGACCAGTGCTTGGAGGGAAAATGCCTGCTCCCTAGGGGGCTGGACCTGTAAGAAACCTTTAACTGTTTGCACAGATTTTGTTTTTTCTTCCATCTTTCTTAAGACCTCTTCTGCCTTAGTGCCAAATAAGTTACCTTTGTGCAAGGGGGTATCCAACAATTTAGATTTGACATGGTATGGCAGGGGTTGTTCCTTAAGCAATGTATGTCTTCTAATAACAGATCCAGTGACTGCTGCCCTGCAAGAAGCTTCTAGGGTGTCAAAACCACGGTGCAAAAGGTGTTTAGTTACTTGACTTGCATAATGCATTAAGTCTTGTAAATCTTTAGATTCTGCCCAAGCAGGAAAGGAAGACATTTTTTTGTTTAAGGAGTTCCACGGTATGTTGCTGATATTTAAGCATATGGAACTGAAAGTTTAGTGCCCTGTTGGCAAGAGTAGCTGAGGTGTATACTTTTTTGCCCCTTTTGTCTAAAGCTCGGGAATCCCTGTCTGAGGGGGTGGGATTCTTAGCAGAGGTTGCTTTAATCCCTTTAGGCCTTTGAGAAATGACCTCAGGGTCAGCTGTAGCATTTTTAAAATATTTGTGTGAGTCAGGAACTCTGTAGTACCTGTCTGGTTTTCTGGCAGCAGGACGTAGGGCATCAGGAGTCAAGCTGGATTCAAGGAAATCATCATCCACCACTAGGGGGATGGCCAAGGGTCTGTGTTGCAGAAGGTGTAGGAATTCCCTGAATCTCTTTTTAGACTGAGTGTAGTCCTGACTCTCCCATTGGAAATGCTCCCTTAAAGTATGCAGGGTTTCCCCAAAGGAAAAATCCTCTGGAGGAGAGGCTGAAGGAATGGATTCCTCTGCATCAGAATCCTCTTAAGTGGAGAGGGGTTGCATGTCTTTATAGTCAGATGCATCAGATTCATCAGACTCTTGTTCAGATAAAACTACTGGGACAGATCTCTTTTCCTTTTCGAGGGGGTAGCTTGGCTTCCCCTGATAAACATGATAAGGTCTTCCGCCATTTTAAGCATTTGAGACTGAGGCAGGGTAGCTGGCGCCTGAGAGTGGGTAGTCAGCTTCTTGGGTGTGGTTTGAACCCTGGGCCTAAGGAGCTCAGTTGTTTTCAAAAGAACGGTAGTCGTGAAAGAAGACGTCGGTTAGTGTCGAGATTGGTGGTGCGAAGGACTTCCTTGGAAACCGGTGCCTGCTCAGCGGCTCTGGACCCATCCAAGGTAGAGACGACCGCAAGATATTTAGACGAAGAAAGGTTTTCAGGCACACCAGACTCCAAAAGGGTCTCGGTAGCGGCCTGCGAATCAATTGAAGCGGGCATCAGGGGCTGCGAAAGCACCTCACTGAGTACCAGAGGACTGACGACTAGCTTAACGGAAGCGTGATTGGTAGGTTTGGACCTGTGCAGTCAGTCTCTGTCTTTATCTTTACGTTTTTTTGGAAGATCTGCTGTTGGATAGCTTACCGAAGCCATATCGGAATTTGAGGACTGTAAACGAAAATATCTGTCTACAATAAGGGCCCAACGACAGATAGTTCTGGTGTTAAGGCATAGAAGCGACAATAGGGGATGTCGTGGTCTGGGACTAGACAAGTGATACAGTAAGAGAGGAAGTCTTGGTGTAGTATTTGCTTTCCACAGGCGAGACAATTATTAACTTTTTCTGACATTGGTTAGTGCAAGAAAAAAGGATCCAAGACTTCAACTTCAATTCGGAAACGAAAACTCAGGTAGTGGGCGACCGTCACTCGTGCAAAATGCTTCTGCTTCAGGCTCCACGGCACGAAAGACTGATGTAATGGCATCGGCTGCCTTACTTTATTCGACCTAACATCAGTCCTAAAGCGACAGTAACCGAAGCAGAAATACTAAGTCTCTGGTATTTGGGCTGGCCGAGAGCTACCCTGGCAGGGATAACCCAAATGTGATGACTGCAACAGTGAAACACGAAGAACATCTGATATGAGCCAAAGAGAGAAAATCTCATATATTTCCTGAAAATGGGCTCAAAAGAATATGATGATGAACAACTTTCAGATATAAAGTCACTATGAAACAGTGGTCCAGACGAAGGGGTAGAACACATGCACGGTGAGTATTTTGAATCTGGATACTTTCAAAAAGGTATAGACAAACCAAACACTGGTCTCCATGATAGCTCCTTTCTGGGTACCAAAACAATTATGGAGAAAAATCCTTTTCTTATTCCCTTTTGTGCTACATGAACTTGTTCTATAACCCCTGCTTGCAACATATGATGGAGTACCAAAGAGAACAGATGTGTCTGGGCTGGAGGGTGCATGGAGCTTCTCCTGAATGGAGGAGTAGGACTTCCTCTCCACCGTCAAATGTAACCTCTCTGAATTATTCTTAGCACCCATTTGTCTGAGACTATTTGTGGCCAGGCTACAGGGTTGAATGAAAGCCTGGGAGAAAGGGAAATTGGAGGAGAGACTTAGCAAAGTCATTTTTTTAGCAGAAGATTGATCCTTTATGAGAAAGGGACCCCTTATATTTGGTCTGGAAACATTAGTCTTCTGCCATTTCCTCTTGGTTCCCTGACTCTTAGGCTGCAAATTGTATTTGTTCTGCCCTTTGAAGACACATACCTTGTTAGGAGAAAACCTGGGAATATGAAACATTCTAGATACCCCATGCATCAGTTTACCTCTATCATCCCACTGTTTAGAATATGGGTAGCAGCAGGACCAAACACAAATTCAAAAATGAAAGGAGCATTCAAAATCTCAATGTTTCTGGTTATGTAACCATTAATGCCTTCTCAATACAACAGAAGCAGTTGCATTTCCAGAAATTGTGTCTGCACCTTCCAAGACACTAGAATAATCTTATTCATATAACACATCTGTTCAGCACGCAAAGATGCAGGAAAGTCATCTAAACTGTAAGCACATTGCAAAACAGACCTCCACATTCAGCGTAGATAATTTAGAATTTTAACGCCTAGAATACTAGAATGAGATAAGTTTTTCCCCTGAGATTCTAACCAGTTGCCCATTTTATCTGTGGTTATAGGGTAAAAAGAAGCCAAGGACCTCTTGTTAGAGTTCGGAGCTGGAGAAACCACAACTGAGTCAGCTGAAAATGGAGCAGCAAGGTCAGAGTACACCTTGTATTTCTTCATGGCCTTTTTAAGAAATGGTCCAGAAGCCAAAGGGATTTTATATGCAGTTGTATGTACATCGTCTACGGCCAGTAACATAGTAGGAACAGCCAAAACATTTGTAATCTCATCCTCAATAAGATCATAAACTATGCCAGTCTCTGGCACAGATCCAGATTGCTTCCAGTCAAATACTTCTCTAAACCTAGCCAGCATCTTGGAAAGGTGAACACCTGCTTGGGTTTCTGAATCTGTTCACCTTCTGAAGAATCGGATGGGATGAACTCACAGTGTTGACTTCTATCTGCGTCAGAGTCCCTATCAAAAACTGCAGCCACAGACTGATCTCTAGTGAAAGCAGCCCCATAGTCAATCTGAACTGGAGCACAGTCTCACTGATAAGCTGTCTACAAAACACTCTTAGCTAACAAAATCACATCAATTCTGATAACCTGATTGTTTGTGTGATGAAGTTTTTTTTTACACTAGTGGACAAAATATCTGGGAGCATAATATTATGCCTGGAAATAAGTCTTTTACTCAAGACTTCTCCTGCACCTAAAAGGTTTGGTTCTCCTGTTCCTGACTCAGGTACTGGAACAGTCACAGAGGATGTGATAGACCACTGTATGATACAGCACTGCAGGCTAACATTAGCAGGTGATGGAATAAAAAGGTAAGTGGTCTGCGGGCGGGCTTAAGGAAACAGCAGATTCACAAACCATAGGGTGAGGCATTTTTTGCTGAGTTTTTCTTTTTAGGTGCAACTAAATTTAATGGGGGGGGGGTGCACATCAGGAAACATCATGTTAGGGGAGAAAACACCAGTCAGAATAATACACTGACACTACTCAGGACTGACTAAGGGCAGCAAAAACAGAAAAAGTAAACTATGTCCCCACACAGACAGAAAAATGAAAAATGTATTCATCAGCAACTTGTACAGTATCTCTCTTTAAACAACATTATAGCCAATTGCCAACATGGCTTCAGACCTCACCACAGCACCTCCTCTGCCCTCCTCTCCTTTGTTGACACCATCAACAACTACCGCAACTCCAACCTTGTCTCCTCTGCTCTTTTCATTGACCTCTCTAAAGCTTTTGATATGGTGAACCACTCTTCCCTTATCTACATCCTTGAATCCCTATCATTTGATAACCTGGCTATAAAATGGTTTACTTCCTATCTTAGCAACAGACAACAAGCCGTTCTTTGGGACAATCATATCTCTTCCTTATTGCCTGTTTCTATTGGAGTCCCACAAGGCTCCATTCTTGGCCCACTTCTCTTCTCCCTTTACATAAACGATCTTAACACTGTAATCCCACAAGCTACCTGCATCCAATACGCTGACTCCACTATTATTTGTTCAGCATCTACCTCCTCAGAACTTCTCTCTCTAACTCAGACTACTTTCAACACTGTAGAAACTTGGTTTTCTAGACGGTACCTACTCCTCAATGCTAAAAAAACTAAACTTCTCCTTTTTACTCCTACCACTAGAGCTTCCCCATTAAACTTCAACATCTTATCCAATGACACCACTATCATCTCTCCTGAAACAACAACTAAACTGCTAGGAATAACCATTGATAACAATCTCACATTTGATCAACACATCAATAACATTATCAAAACAGTTAACAAAAAAATAGGCTCGTTATACCGTATTAAACCATTTCTTACACCTTCTACCAGAGCTACTATCGCCCACTCCCATCTGATATCTACTCTCTTTTACGCCTCACCTATTTTCACTAACCTTAAAAAGGCTAACCTAAATAAACTAGCAACCTGTTATAATAGCATTGCTCGCTTTGCCACCAATAACCCTTTCAGAACACATCACTGTCATAACCTAAAACTCCTAGGCTGGCCAGAGCTACAAAACTGTCTTATAATCTCACAACTTACTATCGCCCACAAGATACTCTACCAACCAGAGAACACCCGAATACTTTCCCAACTTCTAATCCCTTATAACAATCTTGCCTCCCTTCGATCTTCTTCTAAACTCATGACCAAATCTGTAAAATCACATAACTTAGCTGGTGACTCTCTGTTCACTAATACTGTAGGTAGGACTTGGAATACACTACCAACTGATATCACTCTAATCTCCTCCTTACCACTCTTCAAACAAAGAATCAAACTGTACTTCCAAAACCACTGGCTGTGTTCCTGCAGGACTCCTGACTAACCTTCTACACTTTCCCCACTCTATTATAACTATATACTTTGCTAACTAGCTACTAGCTGTGTTCCTGCAGGACTCCTGACTAACCTTCTACACTCTCCCACTCTACTATAACTTTATACTATGCTTACTAGCTATATACACTATTTCCCTTTCTTGCCCCATTGCTCTACTTTTTTGCTCTGCCTCTCTCCTCCTTTTCTCTCCCCTGTGCTCTTTTTTCCATCTTCCTACCTCATCTCCTTACTAGACTACTGTTTCTCACTCTTTCTCTCTCTTGTATTACTACATTAATCCCTTTAAATCTCCTGCTTTACCTCTTTCTCTTTGACTGATTATTGAAAACTAATTGCTAATCTATAGATGATTTAATGTTATGCTACTATTGACCTAGTATAAAAACTGTAAGTGCCTTAGGTATTTGTTCCTATTACCTAATGTATATTCATATTTACTTAAAATGCTTTTTATATGTCTCTTAATGTTGATCAATGTGTGGAGCTTTTCTCCCCGGGCCTCTACTGAAAATGGACATATATCCAGCTAGACTAGCCCGGTTAACAAATGTAAAATAAATAAATAAAATAAAATTAAACCACATAAAAAATGGCACAAACAGTTTAAAATGTGCTAAGCCTTGTTCCACAACTTGCACAGGGTAGTAAACAACAACACACATAGGCACAGTACCAAGTAAAAGTCACTTGTCCAAACAGTGACAAAAAAACAAATATATGCCCTTAAATCAAACAGAAACATTTTAAACGGCATAAATATGCATTTACTTAGAGATTCGCTTATCAGAAATAAAAAAAAAAAATCTCAACAGAAAATGCAAATGAAGAAATTTGTGGTAAAATCACAATTTAACAATTAAAACGGTCATAGCAGTTAAATCTATAGTAAGTATCATACAAATGAAGAAAAAAGTGAAAACAGCAATACTTTCCTGTCAGAACTTCAAAATGAAGAGGTAGCCCTTGGTGTTCAACTGACACCATAGAGCTTCAGTTTCCCAGTACAAGTCATAAAATACTTTAAAAAAGCCATATAGCTGTTTAAAAGCAATATTAAGCATACAAACAATATGGTAGTAAGTTAGAATTCCCAGTGGAATTAGCATCAGCAACTATAGTAAAATAAAATTTAACAGACAGATATATATGTGTGTGTGTGTGTGTGTGTGTGTGTGTGTGTGTGTGTGTGTGTGCACGCACACACATACTACAACAAAGAAATCAAAACTACATCATAATACAGAAGAATGGAAGTTCCCAAAGAGATCTTATCTGAGTTTGGAAGCTGTAGTCCATCAATGCAGGCTGCTGAGTAGATTCAGCTGTGTGTGTTTTTCCTGCCATCCCATGATTGGAGGAACTCCCTGGTCAGCCACACTAAGAAACTGAGATCCCTCATAAAATCCTCCAAAGCTAGTTACAAAAACAAACTCGTCACTGATTCTAAAGACAACCACAAAGCATTCTATAGCTATGTCAAGAACCTCAATGGCAACACTCAGATCTGCTCTGAGTTACAGCACAATGGCACTAAATATACAGAACCAACTGATATTGCCAACATCTTGGCAGACAGGTTCAGTGCTAACTTTACCCCTCTCTCACGCCCTAAAGGGCCCATCTCTATACCGGAAGAATGCAAAGTTCCTGTAATCACGGCTGCACAGGTAAAAACCACACTCTCCAAAGCCAAGAACACAGCATCCATGGGACCTGACAACATCCCAGGCTGTGTTCTACACGAACTGCAGAATTAACTGGCACCCCACCTAAGCACCATGTTCAATCATAGCCTCACCTCAGGCTTTGTGCCCACTATATGGCGCACAGCAAAGGTTATCCAACTCCACAAAGGGGGAGCCACCACAGACACCGGGAACTACCACCCCATTAGACTAACGAGCCTGGTCTGCAAGGCCAAGGAATGTATCATCATGGATCTTATACACAAAGACATTGGTAATCTCCAAACTCTGGACCCCATCCAGTTGGGGTTTGTAAAAAGCAGATCATGTCTCCTAAACCTGATAGTCACCAAAGCCATAGATGAGGGTAAGGTGGCTCACACAGCCTATCTAGATCTTGCCAAGGCTTTTGACACCATCCCCCAATCTGGAATTATAGATAAACTCACTAAACTAGGTATAAATCCCTATGTCACAAGATGGGTTGCCAACTGGCTCACTGACAGAACCCACACTGTGAAAGTAGCAGACTGCAAATCTGACTTCAGACCAGTGACAAGTGGAGTAGCACAAGGTTCAGTCCAGGGTCCTTTCCTGTTTGGTATCTACTTTTCTGAAGTACAGGCTAACACAGAAGGTCTTTGGCTAACGAAGTTCGCAGATGACTGCAAACTAGGAGCCATAATCAAAACTCCTAACGATGTGGACATCCTACAAAAGAGCCTCATGGAGACAGATGCCTGGTGTCAAACCCATGGCCTCAAGCTCAATGCCAAAATGTGCATTGTCATCCCCTTTGGTAAAAACTCTGTACCCATGAGCTACCACATAAGTGGTAATCTATTTAACACTGAAAGTGTGATAAGAGACCTTGGGACACAGGTGGACAGTAGTCTCTACTTTGATAATCACATTGCCACAGTAGTCAAGAAATCCTTCTACGCAGCACACCTCATCACAAAAGGTTTCTCATCCAGGAAAGAAAGAGGTTATTGTTCCCCTCTACTTCTCACTCATTAGACCCATTATAGAGTACAACGTCCCTTTTGGTATGTGCCTCACAAGACATCTACAGCAACTGGAAAGGCAGCAGAAATACCTCACAGAGAGGATTACTGGCCTCAAGCAGATGCCCTACGCAGACCATCTCAAAAAAACTCCAGCTTTACTCTGTCGCATATCGCCTACTCAGAGGCGATCTCTGTCTAACATACAAAGCTACGTCAAACCCAGAGCTGTTGGACATGCTCCACTTAAAGAAATCCCAATCCCTCCG
Organism: Protopterus annectens; assembly: GCF_019279795.1. Classification (NCBI taxonomy): domain Eukaryota; kingdom Metazoa; phylum Chordata; order Ceratodontiformes; family Protopteridae; genus Protopterus; species Protopterus annectens. Next base: position 819,717,985 of record NC_056728.1, on the reverse strand, counting down.
AGCTACACGCTCTAGGGACCTAAACCTTGTCACTACAATAAACAGAACATGCTGGAGGGATAGATTCCTGTCCCAGAGACTTTCCATACTCTGGAACAAACTACCTATCTATATCAAACAAAGCTCCTCATTAGCATTCTTCAAGAAAAATCATGATGATTGGATGGGAAATTGGAAATTCACTCCAGGAAATCCTCTGTGGCTCTGCTCGACAGGGGCACAGGAAAACAATTTTATTGGGTGGTGAAAGCCAGGGTACCTTTTCGGCTAGGCTTAAATAGGCCCTAGGGCCAATAACCTAGTACCTACCTATGAACATACAGCTGGCAGTAAAAGACTGAACAACTGACTTCTTGTGATGGGGGTTAGGCTTCTGCTGATGGGAACTGTGTAGCATTCTGAGCTATGAAAAACTGATAGTGTGGGTCTGTGCAGGCAGAGAATCCAGATGCCACTGAGGCAGTGTGAATGAGGAACATCCTTAAGACATGGAATGCTAGGCCTAAGACCACCAAAGTACCACATATAAATCAATACAGATGGATACTGGGGAGAGGAAAAAAGAAGTTATGTACTCACCATAACATTCCATCTGAGTAGGTAACTTCATTTGTCAGCAACCTGTGGGTATCGGATCTGACCTGGATCCAAGCTGGCAGCTTTCCAAGCTAATGATCCGAGCTCTCAGCTCCTCCCCCTTACCCATAATACCCTGCTGCCTCCCTCCTGTCCTCAGATCGAGTTTGCCAATTTATCAAGCAACCACAGTCAAACATACTCAAAAGAGAAACGCTAACCTGATGCGTAACAGAAGGAAAACATTCCGTTATGACTATGACCACGAAACAGGTTAGGGGGAAGGAGGGGGGGGGGGTTGGTTGCTGACAAATGAAGTTACCTACTCAGATGGAACGTTATGGTGAGTACATAACTTCTTTATCTGAAATAGTTAACTTCATTTGATCAGCAACCTGTGGGACAGAGTCACCAGCTACCAAAAACCTGGGAGGTCCTCAAGGAAGGATATTCCACAGCACTGTGGAGCCAAAGGCTGCCCTCCCTCTGGATATCAGATCCAGCTTGTAATGAGAAATGAAGGTATGGGAAGAGGCCCAAGTAGCTGCTGAACAGATGTCATCTAAGGGAACTCTTGACCAAAATGCTGCAGAGGTAGCCATAGAACGGGTAGAGTGAGCATGAACCCCCAAGGGTTCTGGTCGACCGGAAGCTGTATAAGCGTGTAAGATGCAGTGGGACATCCATCTAGCTAAGGTAACTTTCGTAACTGGCTTGCCTAAGGACGGCTTACGGAAAGACATGAAAAGAAGCAGCTGTCCTGTGCAAATAAAATCACAACTGTCTATGCACATCCAACAAGTGCAGTCTGTATTCCCCTTTGTTTTGAAAGTTGGGGAAGAAAACAGGCAAATTGATGGCTTGATTGATATTGGCCTCGGAGGCCACTTTAGGCAAGAATGAAGGATTAGTCCTGAGAGATACTCTGACCTTATGGAAGACCAGGTACGGGGGTTTTGTACATAGGGCTTGAAGTTCAGATACCCTTCTAGCTGAAGTAATTGCATTCAAGAAGGCAGTTTTCCAAGATAAGAATTTTAAGTCAAAAGAAGCTGCAGGTTCAAAAGGTGGGCCAGTTAGAGCCTGAAGAACTAAGGTTAAGTCCCATGGAGGAACCGCATTCTTGACCAGAGGTCTTAACAGAAAGGTACCTTTCAAGAAGGTCTTGCATATCTCATAGGAAGCTAAGGGTCCAAGGTTGTCCCCGATGTGGAAATAAAAAATGGCAGCCATCTGAACCTTCACAGTAGAAGAACTGGCCCCTTGATGAAAAATGTGGGACAGAAATTCAAGTACTGCTGGAATGGGAGCCGTAAAAGGGTCCAAATCCCTATGTTTGGCCCACATAGAAAAACGCTTCCATTTACTCTTGTAGATCTTCCTGGTAGAGGGCTTATGTGCCGCTACCAGAATAGATTTTACGGGAGACGAGATACCGGGTGTCCTAGCCACTAGTGGAACTGGATCAACCAAGCCGTGAGCTTGAGGTCGTCCAGATTCGGAGTTTGCAATCCCAAAGGATGAGAAATCAGATCTGGAATGGGATCTAAGAACCAAGGAGGAGCTATGATGTGAGACCGCAGATACGGGAACCAGATCTGACGAGGCCAGAATGGGGCTATGAGGATTATTTTGCTCCCCAACCGACGAGCTTTCTGCAGAAATTTCATCATTAGCGGGAGGGGAGGATAAGCATAAAGAAGACCGGGTGGCCAACTATGAACCAGAGCATCTCTGGGACTCTCCCCAGGTGGGGGAATTAGAGCGAAAAATTTGCTGCACTTTGCGTTTGAAGGAGACGAGAAGAGATCGCAGCAAGGCTGACCCCATCTGAAGAAGATCTGCTTCGCTACTAGGGGGTTTAGAGACCACTTGTAAGATGTGAAGATACAATGACTCAGCTTGTCCGCTAGAATGTTGGATTGACCCAAAATGTGCGTTGCTATCAGAAAATGGTTGGTGGAAATCGCCCATTCCCAAACTCTCATGGCCTCTCGACAAAGAGGGTAAGACCTGGTTCCTCCCTGTTTGTTGATGTACCAGACCACCACCATGTTGTCTGTCTGAATTGCAATAGTCCCCGGAGGAAGAAGGTCCTGAAGGGCTTGCAACGCTAAAAGCACCGCCCTCATCTCCAGAACACTGATATGCAGAACGGTCTCTACAGGGGTCCATGTGCCTTGGACGGTTCTGACCATGCAATGCCCCCCCCACCCGAGAAGCGTCCGTGGTCAGCGTGGCTTGGGGTTGAGGCATCACGAACGGTCTCCCTTCCCGAAGTTCTCGGGAGTGAAGCCACCAAAGAAGGGAGTTCCTGCAAACCCTGCTTAGGGGAATCAGTGAGTCCAATGGGTGTAGGAGGACGGACCATTGGACCTGAAGGGTCCATTGAAGGACTCTCATGTGCAGACGGGCAAGAGGTGAAAGGCTGATGGCTGCCGCCATGGATCCTAGGGCTCTCAGGACTAATTCTGCGGGTGGGGCTGGGGACTGTAGAAGGGCTATTACATGAAGTGACAAGGTGCGTAACCTGTCCATTGTCAGAAAGGCCTTGGACTGAAGCATGTCTATCCTGGCCCCTATGAAATCCAGAACCTGAACAGGATGAAGAGACGACTTCCTGAAATTTATGGTAATGCCTAGGTGATGGGCCAAGAGTAAAGAATAATCCCTGGCAGAACAGAGTAGATGCCTGGTGGGGGCGGTGAGGAGCCAGTCGTCTAGCTACGGAAAAACCTGAATTCCCTGAAGTCTTAGGTGGGCCGCCACAACTGCCATGACCTTGGTGAACACCCTGGGGGCCGTGGTGAGGCCGAACGGGAGGACTCTGAACTGATAATGACTGGCCCCCAGCCGAAAGCGGAGAAACCTCCTTGATCGCCTGTCCATGAGAATGCGGTAGTATGCATCCTTGAGGTCTATGGAGCACATCCAGTCGTTCTCCTGCAGAAGGGGGAGAATAGATTGAAGAGTGACCATCCAGAATTTCTCTTTGGCAATGAACAGGTTCAAAATTGACAGGTCGAGAATTGGCCTTAAGTCCCCCATCTTTTCTGGCACCAAAAAGAACCTGGAGTAATTGCCCAACCCAGACTGCCCTAAGGGGACGTGCTGGATGGCCCTTTTTTCGAGTAATTTCTTTATTTCTGAAGCTGCAGCCTCCCTTTAATTGGGTGGGACATCGGGGAGGCACTTCCCTAGTGGAGGAACATTCATGAAGAGGATAGAGTAACCTCTGGATATTATTTGGAGCACCCAGTGATCTGTAGTAATGGACTCCCAACTTGCTAGATGCTCCAAAAAACGCCCCCGACTGCCTCCAGAGAGGGGCAGTCGGGCAACCCCTCAGGGCTGCTATGCGGGTCGGTCAGAGAAGGGTTCTCTCGATCTGAAATTCTTCAGCCCCCCCCCCTCTGCCTCTGGGTCGGCATCCACCTTGTCCTCCCCTGCCTCTGAAGGACGAAGGGTCCGGAGCAGGACGGACTGCTGAGACTTCTGGAACCACATCTTCTTTTGTCCTCTCTGGTTCCTTGAGAAGGACCTTTGAGGAGCCGAGAGGTGGGTTCTGACGGTAGACAGCATCTTCCTGTCTTTTTCGCTCTGGAGTAGCGTGTAGCAGACGGTTTTGCCAAATAACGTAGAACCGTCAAAGGGACCGTTCGCGAAGGACGCCTTGAAGGGTTCCGCCAAGTCGCAAAGATGGAGCCAGGCATGGCGCCGCAAGGCGACCCCTGCTCCGCTGGCTCTAACCACCCCCTCCATGGCATGGGAGAGCAGCCACATAGAAGTGTTAGATATCAACTTTAGAGTGGCCATGCGAGCTGAGAAGGTTCGTTTGTCCTCAGCCGCCATGGACTCTGGGGGAGACCCAGCATACTCTTTTATCAGATCCCACTGAAGCCTAATGACGTGTGCCAGATAATTCAGCGCCCTTATAGAAAAGGTGGCTGAAGCAAACATCCGCTTTCCAATACGGTCCATCGTCCGAGACTCCTTATTAGGAGGATGGACCAAGGAACTTTCTTGTGCCAGTTCCTTCTTGGTGGCAGCCGCCACCACCATGGCATCTACCGGGGAACCTTTATTCCACACCGGCTTGTCAGAAGGGTGACTAAGGATTTTATCCGGTCTCCTAGGGATTGGCTCCACAGTGTCCGGCTCCTTCCAAGTCCTGGTAGTAATCAAGTCTACCAGGGGGTCGGCCGGAAGGGACACCCAAGAGGTAGACGGGCCTGTGTTAAACGCCTCCAGAAACACAGACTCATCCGAGGAAGGTTTCTGGGCTGACCACCCCCCTCTAATGCGCAGCATCTCCATAATGTCTCCAAAGGAGACGTCCTCTGGGGGTGACCTGGGGGAACCTTCCCCTTCCTCTAAGTCCGTGTTCTCCTTGAGGGACTCGGGGGAGTCCAAGTGCCTCCTCTTACACTTTCGTTTGTGAGGGACCTCCTCGGCGGGACTGTCCAAGGAGGGCTCACCAACGGGGTCATGTTCCTCTATAGGAACTAACTGGGGCACAGACGCAGGCTGTCCCTGGGGCCGGACGATGGAAGACAGGCCCATATGCGAGGGAGTGAAGGGTGGATCCGTAGCACGGACCGGAGACTTCTAACTCCTCGACAGCACCCTCTCCACCACGTCAAAAGCCAAAGGTGAACCACTCTCCCCTGGCTCCAAGAGTACTCCCCTCAGCTCCGACGTGAGAACTGGCGCCGGAGCCGACTCGATCGGACCCGAAAGGGAAGTGTGCTCCGACAGCAATGGAGCCGAAGACACACTCACCCCTGCGGATCCGAAGCACGGCTTTCAGCCCCGAGAGCTCGGATCCGAAAGATGACCCGATAAACATGAGGGTAAGGCCGGCGTCGAAGTAGCAACTACTATCGGTGTCAACTCCCCGGCTCCGAGACGACTCGGATCCGACGACTCCGAAACCCGATAGTGGATCGGAGAAGGAGCGATGGGTACAAAGAAAGGGGCCAGCTCCCCCCCAGAGGGGGGGGGGCAGGAACACTCCCATCTGCATCTGGGCCTGCAGGAATCGACGCATCATCCGGTCCATATCTGTGTCGGAAAGCCTCCTGGTAGACCTAGAAGAAGTCATCGAGGCAGGCCGGGAAGGCCTCCTAGACGACCTCGAAGGTGACCGGGACTCCTCCTCCGGCTCTGGAGAGAAGCGTGGAGAACGAAGCCGAGAGGGGGAAAACCTGGAAACCCTCACAGGGGAACAAATCAGTTTAGCCGGAGGGGCCGAAGGGGCTGATTCGGCCCGTCGCTTGTGACTCTTGTGTCTATCTCTCGCTTTTTTCCCTCTCTCTATGCCTCTTCTCTTTCTTAGAAGAGTCCCACTCTCCCTGGGAAACAGTGGGAGGTTGAGTCCCAGCCAGGGGAGGAGGAGCTGAAGGCTGGACAGTCACAGCCATGACTGGTGCCACTGAGGGAGAGGAGGAAGAAGAATCCTCAGGCAAGAGTCCCGCCAGGATTAGCTTGTTCCTCCTGTCCCTCAGAGCCCGGGGGTTAAAGGCCGTGCAAATCTGGCAGCCCAATGTTAAGTGGGCTACCCCCAGGCAGAGAATGCACTGAGTGTGGCCATCCGCTGGGGACAGCTTATGACCACACTCAGCGCATTTTGAAAAAATGGCCTTAGGGCCCTCGGCCATCAGACTCAAGCACACACCCTAACACACACAGTAAGGGGAAGGGAAAACACTAATTTACCACTGAAAGGAATTAAAAAAAAAATTATTTAACTTAACTAAGGGTCTACTACACACACTCACACACAAAAATCACTATAACTTTAGCAAAAAATCTCCTAAATTCCTCTCAACTAAAGCGCCAAGAGCTCGTCCCTTATGCTTCAAATAGCCACGGCAAACAAGATCTGGGGACTGAAGAGAGGCAGCAGGGTATTATGGGTAAGGGGGAGGACCTGAGAGCTCGGATCTTTAGCTTGGAAAGCTGCCGGGTCGGATCCGATACCCACAGGTTGCTGATCAAATGAAGTTAACTACTTCAGATAAGAAGTTATGTACCTATCATAACATTCCATGTTAGTTGTCCACCTTGCCTTCCTTCTTGCTGTTTGGGTTTGGAGCCGATCCTCGGCTCTGACTCGGCCTACTTCTATCTCATTTGTGATAGTGCACACTAGACATATAAACTAACCAGTAACCTAAAACTGATTTACCAAAATAACAGATCAGAGTAAACTGTCATAAAATTATCTGGCATGTGAACTAAGAAAAAGAAAATCACCAGTGAAACCATAGTGAAATCCTCTCAATCCTTCAGGAAAGGGGAAGGAGGGGGGGATGCAAGAAGGAAGGCGAGATGAAAGACAACTAACATGGAACTTTATGGTAGGTACATAACTTCTTTATGTTAAGTTGTCCCATCTCGCCTTCATTCTTGCTGTTTGGGACAGAATTCCTAGCACCTAATGGTGGCTCACTGGAACAGACTCTTCAGAACAGTGGAACCAAAGGAAGCCCTGCTCCGGGAGACCACATCCACTTTGTAATGTGAGATAAAGGTATGAGGGTTTGCCCAAGTGGCAGCTGCACAAATGGAGTCTATGGGCAATTTAGACTGAAAGCCTACAGATGTGGCTAATGCTCTAGTAGAATGACCTTTCGGTTTTGCTTGTAGATGTTTATGCCTTAACTGATAAATAAAGGCAATGGTGTCAGATAATCATTTGGATAAGGTCACCTTAGAAACTGGAAGGCCTTGCTTATTGTGAGCATAGGAGAGAAATAATTGGTCTGACTTTCTTAGCTCTTTGGTCCTATGGAGGTAAAAATGTAATTGTCTGTGCACATCCAGTTGGTGAAGATCATATTCTGCCTTGTTGCTATAACTGGGAAAGAAGACTGGGAGATTGATGGATTGATTTAAATTGTTTTCTGAACAGACATTTGGTATGAAGGATGGGTTGGTTCTCAGAGAAACTATCTTTCTGAAACACCATATATGGAGGACGAACACAGAGTGCTTGGAGTTCTGAAACACATCTAGCTGAGGTAATAACAACCAGAAAAAGTGTTTTCCAAGAAAGAAATTTTAAGGGACATGAAGCTGCTGGTCCAAAGGGAGGCAGAATCAAAGAAGTCAAAACTAAACTGAGATCCCAAGGAGGAGCTGGATCCCTCACCGGGGGTCTAAGAAGAGATGTTCCTCTCATGAAGGCTTTGCAGAGCTTATGAGATATTATGCTAGAATTAAGAATTCCAATATGAAAATTAGATATGGCTGCCAGTTGTAACCTGATGGTAGCAGCAGTCGCACCCGACTGAAAAAGTTCTGCTAGAAATTCTAGAATTTGATGGACTGGGGCTGAAAAGGGATCTAAGTTTCTAGATTCTGCCCAGTAAGAAAATCGTTTCCATTTGCTAGCATAAGTCTTTCTTGTAGTTGACTTATGGGAGGATACAATAATATCGTGAACTGCTGGGGAGATACTTGGAAGCCTGGCTAAGGTAGGAAGTGGAGAAATCAAGCTGTGAGCTTGAGAGTCTGAAGGGATTGGTGTAACCCGCCTGACTGATGAATCAACAGATCTGGCACTGGGTCCAGAACTCAAGGCTGGTCTAGAAGGTGAAGGTGCAGGAACGGAAAAGTACAGTTTTGTACCTACCATAAATGTAGATGTCCAATAGGTATGCATCTGCAGTCATAACGTATGGGTTGTCCTACCTCAGGCAGCCCTTCGGTCGGCCGGATTCCAAAGAATGGGTCTGGCCTCGGCTGATGTCGCACTTTCCCCGACGTCAGAGCTTCTGGGGTATAAAGGCATCAGCCGACGCCATTTTCCTCAGTGTTTCTTGCCCCAGATGCCAGGTGCCCTCTAGGAAGGCTAAATTTGGATAAATGTTGTAAAATTCCAAACAGTAGCAAACAATATATATATATATATATATATATATATATATATATATATATATATATATATATATATATATATATATATATATATATATATATATATACATACATATATACATACAAACAAATACACCATAACAGATTCCCCCAGCTAGCTGAAAGAGGGGTAAGCACCCTAGGAATACCACAGAGGGGAAGGAGGGTGGGTAATCCTGACTGCAGATGCATACCTAATCGGACATCTACATTTATGGTAGGTACAAAACTGTACTATGTCCTTCAAGGATGCATCTGCAGTCATAACGTATGGGTAGAATACCATAGCCAAACTGGGGGAGGAGGCACTAAGATAAGGATGGTGTAGTTAAGATCCCCTGTAAAACTGCAGTTGCAAAACCTGCTCGGGATCTGGAGTATAAAGGTAGATTGTAATGCTTGGCAAATGTATGCACGGAGCTCCAAGTAGCAGCTTCTAAAATGTCCTTGGTAGCCACCCCTAGGAAAGCTGTAGTGGTGGCTGTGGCTCTTGTGGAGTGAGGCCTGATATTTTCAGGAGCTGTCTTTCCATGAAAAGAGTAGCAAAAACAAATGCAATTTCCTATCCATTTTGAAATTGTCTGTTTGGAAATTGCTTTTCCTTGCACTCCAGTTGCATATGCTACAAAAAGTTGGTCAGTTTTTCTGTTGGTTTTAGTTCTGTCCAGATAGTAGCGTAGTTGTCTGTGTACATCCAAGGTGTGCAATAGCTTTTCCCCCTTGTTCTGTGGGTTAGGGAAGAATGTAGGCAAATGAATAGCTTGGTTCAAGGATACCCTGGATACCACCTTTGGCATGAAAGTAGGATTGGTTCTCAGAGACACTCTATCCTGGTGAAAAATAAGGAAAGGCTGCACTGCCATTAGTGCCTGTAACTCGGATACTCTTCTTGCTGAAGTGATTGCCAGAAGGAAAGCATTTTTCCAAGATAAGAACTGTAAGTCTGCTGATGCTGCTGGTTCAAAAGGGGGTAGTGTTCATTTTTCCAGCACAAAATTGAGATCCCATGCAGGCAGAGGGGGTCTCCTTGGAGGTTTTACATTTTTGATCCCTCTTAAAAATTGTCTGAGGAGAGGGTGAGAGAAGATAGGAGGATCCATGTTGTACTCTGCTGAAATTGCTGAAGCATGAATCTAAATGGAAGAATAGGACAGGCCATTGTGAAACAGTTCTGCTAAGTATTCTAGGATGTGTGCTAGGTTTGCCAGTGTGACATCTGTACCCTTTGATGTGCTCCAAATGAGGAATCTCTTCCATTTAGCTGAGTATGTCTTCCTTGTGGAGGGTCTGCGAGCCTCCAGGATAATGTCCTTGACCCTCTGAGATAAGACAGTTTGGTTTTGTTTTAAACAATTTTCCAGGCAGTTAGCTGCAGTGTTTTCAAGTTTGGATGCAAGGTCTTGAAGTTGTTCTGCGTTAGAAGAAGAGGCCATAGGGGTAGAGACCATGAGTTCGCCCGAGACATACTTCTCAGTAGCGGATACCAGTGCTGCCTTGGCCAGTCTGGAGCTATTAGTATCACCTTTGGTTGTTCCTCCCTGATCTTCAGTAGAACTTTGTACATCAATGGGAGAGGTGGGAATGCATACACTGTTAGGGCATTCCAGCTGAAAGAGAGTCCACCCTCCAGGCTTGTGGGTGGTATACCCTTGAGCAGAATTTCTTCAGTTGGTGGTTGAGTGGGGAGGCGAACAGGTCTATCTCTGGCATTCCCCATTTGCTTGTTATGAGTTTGAAGATGTCTGGATGCAGCATCCATTCGTGAGCATCCATGGTAGTTCTGCTTAAGCTGTCTGCTAGTGAATTCTCTTTTCCTGGTACGAATTTGGCCTGCAGTTGGATGTTGAGATTCACGCCTAGGTTCCACAGATCCATTGCCATCCGGCATAGAGGGTAGGAATGCGTGCCTCCCTGTTTGTTTATGTACCACATGACTGTGGTATTGTCTGTCCTTATCAGCAGATGTCCTTGCTGGAGGAATGATTTGAATGCCTCGATTGCATACTTCACTGCCAGCATCTCCTTTAGGTTTATGTGCAAGTTCAGCTGGTCTTGAGACCATAGGCCTTGGATACACTTGTCCTCCATGTGTGCTCCCCATCCTAGGTCTGAGGCATCCGTGGTGATGGTCTGCCTTGGTTGTGGTTTGTTGAAAGGCAACCCTCTGTTGGACTGGCAGGTCTGAGCCCACCATAGGAATTCCTTTTTCAGGCATGGAATGATTGGTATCATGGTTTCTAGACTGTGCCTGTGTTGAGACCATACATTCCTTAGGTACCATTGTAATTTCCTCATATGTAGCCTGGCATGCGGGAATCAAGATTATGCAGGATGCCATGTAACCCAGGGCCTGCAGGACTTTCCTTGCAGTAAGCTGAGCTTGTCTTGTCAAAGCCATGAAGTAGACTGGGAGTTGCTTTTGTTTTTCTTCTGTGAGAAAAGCCATCTGAGTTATTGTGTCCAGATCCGCACCCAAAAATGTTATCCTTTGGGATGGCACTAGTCTTGACTTCTGTATGTTGACTGTGTATCCCAAGGCCTGTAACAGGTGTATGACATAGGCCAAATCCTTTATTAGTTTTGTCTTGTTGTCCGCTTGTATTAGGCAGTCGTCCAGGTATGGGTAGATTTGAATTCCCTGAAGCCTGCAATGTGCAATTACTGATGCCAGGCATTTCGTGAATACTCTGGGCGCAGTAGATAAGCCAAAGGGCAATGCTGAGAATTGATAATGCTCTGATCCTGCAAGAAATCTGAGGTGTCTTCTGCAATCTGGTCGTATAGGGACGTGCAGGTATGCCTCCTTGAGATCTAGAGTCACCAGCCAAGACTCCTTGCCCAACATGGGAAGAAGTTGCTGTAGGGTCAGCATTTTGAATTTTGGCACAATGAGATATGTGTTTAGTGCGGACAAGTCGAGAATAGGCCTCCATTGGTTTTCTTTTCTTGGTACAAGGAATAGTCTGGAGTAAAATCCTTGGCCTTGTTCCATAGATGGTACCCTTTCTATCGCTTTCATCTGAAGCAAATTGTTGATTTGTCTTAAAGCCTCTGGCTTCTGGTTTGGTGGCAGGTTTGGCATTCCGCTCCTTCTTGGTAAAGTGTGGAAGTGAAACCTGTATCCTTTGTCTATTGTTTGTAATGTCCATGTGTCTTTTGTAATGCAATGCCAGTTTTTTGAGAATAAAGCCAGCTTTCTGCCCAAGGGTGCTTCCAGTTGTTCCCTGGTAGGCGGAATCAGAGTCAAGTCATTGTGTCTGTCCTGTGGAAGTGGTTGTAGTTGCAGTTGTGGCACTACTCCTCTGGTTGGCAAGCTGCCACTGACGACCCCTGTAGGCACCCCTTGATTGACCTCTACTTCTTGGGCGTCTATTCCTGCCCCTCTGTGCTCTGGAGGTGTCTGGAAAGGACCAATTCTTTGAAGGCCAGTTTCTGCTGAACCTCGGAGGTTGAACCTGCAGAAAATCCTTTACTGTTTGCACAGATTTTGCTTTTTCTTCCACTTTCTTTAGAATCTCCTGTGCAGGGGAGCCAAATAAACTTTGTTTCTCCATTGGAGCATCTAGGAGTTTAGCCTTGACATGGTCTGGCAAGGATTGTTCTTTTAGCCAGGCATGCCTTCGAATTACTGCCCCAGTCATAGCTGATCTAAATGAAGCCTCCAGTGCATCATAGCCACATTTTAAGAAATGATTACTGACCTGCTGAGAGTTGTGTACCAAGTCCTGAAGGGACTTACGGTCTAAAGGTTCAGGAGAAGAAAGCTTTTTATTCAGCTGATCTAACAAATATTCCTGGTACTGTATCATATGGAATTGACAGTTTAATGTCCTGGCAGAAAGAGTAGCAGATGTATAAACCTTTTTTCCCCATCTCTCTAATGCTCTTGACTCTCTTTCAGAGGGAAGGGGGTTTTTGGCAGTGGTAGCTGCAACACCTTTTGGGCCCTGAGAAATAGTTTCTGGGTCTGCAGCATGGGCTTTATACAAGTGGAAGTGAGAATCCGGGACCCTGTAATATCTGTCAGGTTTGGCAGGGGCAGAACTGACATCATTTTATGCATCATCAACTACAGTAAGCACAGGTGGTATGGCTAAAGGCCTATGCTGGGGCAAATGTAAAAATGTCCTTAGTCTTTTTCTAGAATCAGAGAAATCCTGACCCTGCCATTGAAAGTGTTCCCTCATTGAGTGCAACGTCTCCCCAAAGGAAAATTCTTCTGGAGGGGAGGCAGAAGGAATAGAGTCTTCTGCATCTGAATCCTCATAAGGCGAATATGCCCCTTCCTGATGGTCTGATAAATCTGATCCATCCGAGGAATAATCAGAGGAGAGAGGTTCAGGGGGTTCAGTCCTAGGCCTTTTGTCAGGAGGAGGGTGAGAGGCCCTGTCTGGGTGAAGTTGGGAACCCCTAATCAAAGAAATAAGATCCTCAGCAAGGCTGAGAATCTGTGAACTTGAGGAAGGTCTCTGAGAAGTAGATTTTGCAGGTAAAGCTTTTGAAATTTTAGCTGCTTTAGCCCTGGAGAAGGCCTTAATAGACATAGAAGCAGGGGGCCTAGCTGCCCCACGTGCAGGAGTAGAAATTTCCAATGGGATGGTTTCGGACAATTCTTGTGCGCTTGCTTCTTCGGTAGGGATTTCTGAAGCCGACTCAGCCGGGGCTTCTCTGGCCTCGGTTGTCGGAGGTATGATTTCGGCAGAAGTAAGAACCGAGGACTCGGTTTCAGCCGAAACCGAGACACTCGCGGTAGGCCTAAACGTGGTTTCAGCCGAAACCGCGGGCTGCGAGTGTCGGTCCTTTTCCTTGCGTTTTTTGGCTAAATGTGTAGTCGGAGTCTCCGACGGCATTTTATATGCAAAAGTGGATCCAAAAAACTCTTCTGCAAACTCCGACCGACGTCTAAGAGTCCGTCGGTTGAAGGAGGCACAAGCTAAACAAGCTGATACGTCGTGGTCTGGGCCTAAGCAAGGAAGGCAGTAAGAATGGAAATCCTTATGAGGTATTTGTTTCCCACAAGTTAAACAATTATTTACTTTGTCTGACATCGGCTGAGGCAAGAAAGAGTCCCCAACGGGGTACTTAGCTTTTTTAGAAGTTTTCAGTAGCTGAATACTCTGGATCTGACCGACCGGCACTTGCAAACAGCTTCTGCTTCGGGCACCGCGCGGCAAGAAAGACTGAGGAAAATGGCGTCGGCTGATGCCTTTATACCCCAGAAGCTCTGATGTCAGGGAAAGTGCGACATCAGCCGAGGCCAGACCCAGACTTTGGAATCCGGCCGACCGAAGGGCTGCCTGAGGCAGGACAACCCATACGTTATGACTGCAGATGCATCCTTGAAGGACATCCATATTTGTCAAGGCCAATAGGGGGCAATGAGGATCATTTTGCAACCCAACGATTTTGTTTTCTGTATGAGTCCTGGAATTAGGGGAAAAGGGGGAAATGCATAAAGGAGTCCCTGAGGCCAATCGTGGACTAGAGAGTCCCTGGGAATTTGACCTGGAGGAGGAAGCAGGGACAAGTAGCTGCTGCATTTGTTGTTGAGGGGGGGTAGCAAATAGATCGCAGCAAGGCTGGCCCCATTTGCGGAAGATAAGGTCCACAACTTCCTGATTCAGAGACCACTCGTGAGGCATGAGGATAGCCCTGCTCAGCCTGTCCGCTATTACGTTGGATTTCCCAGAGATGTGCGTTGCTGTCAGAAAATGTTGGGAGGAAATAGCCCATTGCCATAGCCTGACGGCTTCTCGACACAAGGGGTAGGACCTGGTCCTGCCCTGCTTGTTGATGTACCACACAACTGACATGTTGTCTGTTTGGATCGCAATAGTCCCGGAAGGAAGAGAGTCTTGAAGAGCTTGCAATGCTAGGAGCACCACTCTCATCTCTAGGACATTGATATGCAGATGGTACTCGTGAAGTTGGCACATGCCTTGGACCGTCCTGCCTAGAAAATCCCCCCCCACCCTATCAGGGAGGCGTCCATGGTCACTGTGGCTACCAGAGGGGGTTGAATGAAAGGTCTGCCCTGATTCACCAGTGGGGAGACCATCCACCAAGAGAGGTGTCTTTTGCATGTTTCTATAATCAGGATCATGTGAGACATGGGTAGTTCCTGGAAGGATCACTGTGTGAAGAGAAGCCACTGAAGGACTCTCATGTGGTAACGCGCTAATGGTACAAGAAGAATGGCAGCTGCCGTGGAGCCTAGAACTTGCAGGACATGCCTGACTTGGACCTTTCTGCTCTGCATTAGAAATGACACTTGCTGGCGAATAGAGAAAACTCTTTCCTGAGGTAACCTTGCAAACATCTGTTTTGTGTTTAATTCTGCTCCTATATATGTAACAGATTGACAGGGCAACAAGGCAGATTTTTCGAAATTTACTGTAATGCCTAGTTGGGTACAGGTTGATATTGTATACTCCCATGTCTCTAAGAGTTGATGCCTGGTGGTAGCAGTTAGGAGCCAGTCGTCTAGATAGGGAAACACCTGGAATCCATGACGTCTCAGGTGAGCCGTGACTACTGCCATACATTTGATGTACACCCTGGGGGGCTGTGGTGAGACCAAAGGGCAGAGCTCTGAACTGATGACTGGCCCCTACCCGGAAGCGAAGAAATCTCCTGGAGCGTCTGTCCATTTTGATATGGTAGTACGCATCCTGAAGATCTATGGAGCACATCCAGTTGTCCTGACCCAGAAAAGGGAGAATGGTCTGCAGTGTTACCATCCGGAACTTTTTTTTTTGTACAGATTTGTTCAATCTGCTGAGATCCAGTATTGGTCTCCAGTCCCCTGTCTTTTTTGGTACTAAAAAGAATCTTGAGTAAGTTCCGGATCCTAGTTGGTCTGCAGGGACTTCCTGAATAGCTCTTTTTCTAGCAGTTTTGAAACTTGAATAACTGCTTGATCCCTTAGATTGGGTGGGGCATCTGGGATGGACTTTTTTGACTTAAGAGGGGGGTTGATGAAAGGGGATTTTGTAACCTTTGGATATGACAGATAGTACCCATTTGCCTCTTGTTATATTCTGCCAGACTTTTGGGTACAGGGAAAGTCTTCCCCCAACTGCCTCCAGAGGTGAGCAGTCGGGCAACCCGTTAGGGATGCTGGAAGGGTTTTGGCAGAGAAAGTTTCTCTTTCACCCTGATTTTGCGGTCCCCCTCTGCCACGAGGGTGGCATCTGCCATTGTTGTTGTTTCCCCCCCCCTGCCCCTGGGGGAAAAAATCATCACGTGTGTCAGGCAAGGGTCCCTGGGACTTCTGAAACCACATCTTTCCACCCTTCTGACCTTTTGGATAAGGTCTGTTAGGAGTTGAAAAACGGACTCCCACGGCAGTGAGAGTCTTGCCTTCCTGCTCGCACCTGGTAAGTGTGTCTTTCACCTGAGGCCCAAAAAGCAATGAACCATCAAAGGGAGTATTTGTGAAGGACTCCCTGAAAGGGTTCTGCAAATTGACACAGCCGTAGCCAAGCATGTCTCCTGAGAACCACTCCTGTACCTGCGGATCTGCTCGCTCCATCGGCTGCATAGGAAATCAGCCTCATG